>NW_027526225.1:57044404-57092601 GCF_048455015.1 Haemaphysalis longicornis | reverse complement strand
GCTACTCGAATCATTGTAGGACGTCGACTTGAAACAAACGTGAAACTAGCAAGACGGCAAAGAAATACCCAGCGTTCCCCCCCCCCCCCCCCTCCTTTCAATCTTTTTATCCCTCGATGCGAGTATCTGTTCCGATGTGCCAAGAATGTACAGCCAACTCGCCCAGGTATTTTTAGGAACGAGCATATGAGAGTCTCGCACGCGCAGAACCCGCCGCGTAGACTAGCGAGCGTGACGTTCGGCCATATATAATCCCCAAATACAATTAATCTGCCCTGTGTTCCGAATATAGAAGGAAAAAAAAAAAAAAGCGCGATGCGTGTGATGTGCGAAGGAGAGATGCGGCCGAGGAGAGGATGGCGAGATTTTGCTCCTCCGAACGAACCTTGCATGCAATCTGCCCATTAAATTATTCCTGGTGAGCGGCATTGTATTAATGTAATTCCGCGGAATACTTTTATCTTGTCTGTCTGTTATTTCACTGTTATCAGCGACCTTATTGCCCGCTTGTGAATACATACATACGCACATAAACGTTCATACATACATACATACACATACGTACATACATACATACATGCATGCATACATACACATACGTGCATACATACATACATACGCACATAAACGTTCATACATACATACATACACATACGTACATACATACATACATGCATGCATACATACACATACGTGCATACATACATACATACATACATACATACATACATACATACATACATACGGCAGTTTGGCGAAGGCTCGGCATAAATTATTATTATAGAACTGTTCTCTACTTCATTATTTATTCACGCGACAAGCGGGTGACGTTACGGATTACCATCTTGCTCTTTGCCATATAACTTAAGTGAACTCACAAACAGCTATACTATTGGTAGGTAGAAAGTACAGCGCAGTGAAGAGGCACGCGAAGCAGCAGAAAAGATCATAACCATACCAAAGCTTATCAACAACAAAAAATTTCCCCGCATTTCCCCGAGGGGAAGAATGTGAAAGTGCGAATGCACGAGTTGAATTTGCGCGGTTCGGTAATGTTCGCGAAAGAGAGATCACACACACACACACACACACACACACACAACTACAAAGAAAGAAATATGCATTTATTCACAGACACCTATTTGTGTTGTCGTTGTACTTGATTGCTAGAGCGGATCTCAGCTTTGAAATTTCGTGTCAGTACTCCTTTAAGCGGGTGCATTAGCCCTTCTCACGCCCGATTCCTGGCCAATCCCCCACGTGGGTATGTGCCATGTCAGCGGCCAGGCAGCGCGCCCCATCTCCCCCCGTTGCCAAGGAAGACGAGGAGATTCCTGGCCAATCCCCCACGTGGGTATGTGCCATGTCAGCGGCCAGGCAGCGCGCGCCCATCTCCCCCCGTTGCCAAGGAAGACGAGGAGCGCGCGCACCCGCAGCTGTTGCTATGTGGACGGACGGCGGTCGCCGGAATTCAGGGTCGCTTATAAAGGGCATTCGCACTTAAAACCGCCCCGCTGGGCTACACCCCTCCTTGCGTTCCTCAGGGTATGAACAATCTAACCAAAGCAGAGGTCCACAGGTAACTCAGAGCTGGTGGTCGCGTTTGCAGAAAGAAGTGCGAGAAAAATTATGGCAGAGGGTATTTCTAGACGCCCGAAGAGGGCCCTGCAACAAGCCCTAGAAGCTTGTTAGCCCGGTCGTTGCCATGTCCATCTTCACAAGGACACAGAAACCGCAAAAGCTTAAAGTAAGATGGGAGAGCGTGCGGAACGCCTACGACAAAAGTGAAGAATAAAGAACACTTGGTTAAAAAAAAACAGCAAGTCATGGTGTGCTATAGTTCGAACAACGGACCACTCTTCAAGAAAATAAAAATAAACATCAGTAGAAAGAACAGAGTGAAACTTGACAGGTGAGGAGATTCCCGGGCTGCTTTTTTAACGTCCTTCTTTCCCGAGCGGACGGGAGAAACATGGCGGTGAGAACAGGATAATTTATATCGTTTTTTGGACGAGAAGCGAAACGTAGTCGCCTTCCGGAACGCGTTTCATTCACCGCAGAAATATCTGCGTTTCTTTCACTAATTCCATTCGTTCGCTCCCCTTGTTTCCTGGGCACGCTACGCTCGTCCGTCTTGCTCGCTCGGCGCATGGCAAGCGGAAGTAGTACGAAGAAGCGGGTGTTATTTCTGTTCATCTCAAAAATAAACAACTGCGCGCAAATTAACGGGGACAGGAACACGTGAGAACAACACGAGCGCAGTTTTGGTTTTCTACCACGAGGGAAATTTTTTAGCACCGGGAAATTTCGGCGGGAAGTGGTTGTCACATGGATCGGGGCAAATCGGATGCACGTATAAAAAAATTACAAAAAAAAATGAAATTAGTTTTACGTTTTCTTACATGTTAGCTCGATATGTAAGGAGAAGTAGCACGCGCCATCGGAAGGGTCAACAGGAGGCGAGGGCAGACGCGGCATGAAGTGAAAGGAGGTGGCCCGTACCTCGGTATGCTATGTGTTATGGTTTGCGGCATGTTATGCGGTATGTTATACGGTATTTTAAGCGGTACGCTAGCGGTACGTTACGGGGTGCGTTATTGGGTATGTCATGCGGTATCCTATGCGTATTGTTATGCGATGTGTTATACCATGTGCAGCTTTCCCGCTCACGGCAGTCCTTTCAACAGTGATTACTCTGCAATTTTTTAGCGAAATGAAAAGTTCTTTTGCACAGCTAATATTTGGGGTGAATATTTACTTTGTGCACAGTTTCAAGTCGCGCACGTTGTGTGACTAGGTTCCTGAGCCATGGAAACTATTCCATAGAAATGCATGGGGAGTAAGATTTGACAGCGAATTACACAAAAAAAAAATATTCAGAATCCTGGAAAGTTCTTTTAGTGTTTTCATCTTCACGTTGACTTCTGGCTTTATGCCAAATATCACTCTCGTAAAGTGGTTTTCATAGGTTCCTGAGAGGTTGGAATTTTGAGCGAGAAAGCTGGGTATGCGTACGTTATGCTGTACGTTATACGTTATGTTAAGGGTATCTTATTCGGAATGTTAGGCGGTACTTTGAGCGGTACGTTATGCGGTATGTTATACGGCATGTTATGTGTTCAGTTATGCGGTATGTTAGGCGGTATTTTGAGCGGTACGTTATGAGGTATGTTATACCGCATAACGAATCGCTATAATTTCGTACGAGAGCGCCCATGCTATATTAATTAAGAGAGGAGTAGCTTTGGCGAGCCTAAAGGAAGCACTAGGCAAGTCTTGCGATCACGAAGTGCAAAGCAGCTTCCATAATCCAGTAGCAAGGCTCAGCAATGCAGGATTTCCGTCGCACATAATTTCCAGTGTTTGTGATACGTTTCTTCAAAGCAAAAAAAGAAAGGCGTGAACAAAGAAACACCTGTTCACAGGAAGAGTGAGCATTCAACGCAGAAATTAGGGCTAGATGGTGATACGACTTCGACATGGTAAAAAGCGCATTATAGGCGGGGACAGAAGAAAAGACAGTGACACGGGACGAGCGCTAAGTTGTGACAGATATAGTTTGGAAGAACAGGGCCCATTGTACTAGAAAGAAGTCTATTCAACCATGCATAGAAGTCTATTCAACCAACCATAGAAGTCCATGCATATAAACCTTTGCTTCTTTAAATAAAAATTTAGTTGGAAGTTAGCGCCCGTCTGTTGTACTGTGTTCCTTCGTCCTGTCTTTTGCGCTTTTGTTTCTACAGCATGTTATACGGCATGTTATGCTTTAAGTTATGCGGTACATTATGCCGTATGTTTAAGCGGTGCGTTATGCGGTATGTTATGCAGTGTGTGATGTAGTATATTGGGCAGTATATTATGCGGTATATTATGCCGTATGTTAGGTGGTATTTTAAGCGGTACGTTATGCGGTATGTTATGCAGTGTTTCATGTATGTTGGGCAGTATATTACGCACTATGTTAGGCGGTATATGCGGCATGTCATGCACTCTGCTATGCGGTATGTTACGTGATATGTTAGGCGGCATATTATGCAGCATGTTGGTGGTATGTTGTGCACTCTGACATGCGGTATGTTACACAGAGCGAGAACGGTAGTGTATTCCGCGCAGTTGTCGCCGAGTTCCCGAATAAAAGAGCAGACGCCCTGGTTAGCTGGTTACCTAGAGCCAGTTCACAATTAATCGCCGTTGAAATAAGAAGCCTCTTGCCATAGCAGGAGCGAGTCTGTCGATTTCGCGTTTACGTTGTGACCAGCAGTGCGAGCGAACATGACGAGCTTGATCTCACAAAACACCCACAGGAAATTAGAACGCGCGCGCACACCCAAAAACCTAGAATCGACGGCCGGCTACGCACAGCGACAGCCCGAGCATGCCAAATTTCCCGCAAGAAAACTCCTAAAATAGCAGGGCAAGAATTTAACACAGGCTGAATACAAACGCGTGCTGTACTTTTAAGAAAAAGAGATGTGAAGAGAAAAAAAGAACAACCAGCTCTTTTGCCAATCGATGTGACAGCGCAATGAGGCTGCTTATCATTCTTTGCGCATGCATTGCGCCGTTGTCTGGCTGAGTTACAACGTACAATGGCGTCTTCGATATACTGCCCGTAGAAGTGATGCGAGGATTGTACCAGGCGCCTTCCCATGGGCTTAGGAGCTTTCAGACGCCTTTCCTCATATGTATAACCATGAAGCACGGATATGGGTTGCCTCAAGGGCGGGTCTTGTCTCCAAGCATTTTCTTTCTTATTTCCCAAGTGCCACCAAGACGCTTAATTTCCATTTGCGAGTCTTTTTTTTCTACTTTACCCAACCTAACTGCGCGCGATGAAAACGAGAACGAAAACAGCGGCAGCCGGAAACAGCTGAGGCATGGAAGCGAACCATTCCCGCTTTTTTTTTTTTTCTGTTAATGTCAGGCACTAAGTTAACTCAATTTGCCCCGGGAAGACAAAAAAGGGCAGAAGACAGTAAGCTCCCGCCGTTTCTCGGAAACAAATAAGGCCCTGCCTCGTACCGGCATAAGCGGCGCGACACAAACGAAACAGAAGGCTTCGCGACCCTAATGGTTTCCACTAGCTTCTAATGTCGGCCGTTCCTCATGCCCTCTCCTCTTCCGCCCCTCGCAACCCTTGCTCGCCTCTCTCTTCCAACCCCCCCCCCCCCCTTTTCCTCCGGTGTCCCATTTCCAGCAACGTGCCTAATCCTTCTACCTTGGCGCCCGACATCGCCGTCAGTTGACTCTGCCCACACGCACGCCGGGAAGGGGCGAAACAATCGGCCACCATTTTTCCTGTCTCCCACATTCCCTAAAGTTAGATTAGCGAAACTACCGGAAGGGGGAACAAACGAGGCACCGTCCGCGGAGAGTTGTCTCCTCTCCATCTTGTTTTCCTCCCCTCTTCTCTCCATCTTCTCCTCCCCATCTTCTCCGGTCTCCCGCAGAAAAAGGGAAAAAAAACCAACCTGACTTTCCCAGCTGCTCAATTGCACTTCGCTAAGTGGATGCTTTCAGATTGAAACGTGGCTTCAAAACGCGACAACGGCTTCAAAATCTCGATGCTGATTTCAAAACGAGTAGGAAGCGGGAGTGAAGAAGCGTTCCCTCGATTCACTTAAGGGAACGGGAAAACACAAGACGACAACCCGACGCGTGCCAGTTCTCCAAACATCTTACGTTTAAAGCGCGTTGCGCGGTAAAGGGGGTGGAAGGGGCGGCTAAAAAGCAGGTACACGATATCCAGGAATCGACAGATCGCCCGCATCCAGTCGGCATTACAGACGGGTAGAACCTCACATTGGATGCGTCATGTTTAGCTCGTCTTTACCGATAACACGCAATGCGCTTAACACGATCGGAGCTGAGGGGCGGATGGGTTGGCGTTTGAGCAGTTAAAGTGAAGATAAAATAGTCGGATGCGCGTGTGACTAAATCACCTGAAATTCGCGCGTTTTCCGGTGATTGGGCTTACACTCGACTCGAAATAGGCAATATATATATATATATATATATATATATATATATATATATATATATATATATATATATATATATATATATATATATATATCTTGCCATGCATTGCCATACGGATGTATTATGAATGTTATATATCAAGATATATAACCTATAAAGCTATGTTATATATCACTTTTGTTACATAGAGCGATAGAGAGACAGGGATAGAGAAAAGAAAGCAGCGATTAGGCTAGTCAGCATTTTTTTATAGGGAGGGGGGGCTCTCCGCTGACCGATGGCGCTTCCTTCCATATTGATGCGTTCGCAGCAAGCGTGTTTATTCTCCTCAAAGGCAGACGTAAAGTTCGTTCACGCCCCCGGAGCGTGATATACAACGTCACCACTGTTTCTACCGCGTTCCCGTATTCACCGCCCGACCACCTCGTCCCACCCGCGCGCGATATTTCAACATCGCCCGCGTTATGGTGCATGCACGCGGAAGAAGCTCCCCAGAGTGCCCGAACATATTCACACAGCCCGCGAGAACGTCTCGAAATGCTCGCAACCAACGCGCCTCCTTTTGGACTGCCCAATATCGGAGGGTGCGTGTGAAACATGGTATTGCCGCCTTCAACCGCCGAGGCCCCCTCACCCCAGCCTCCATTCCCGACGAGTATCTCTCATCCTTCGCGCCATTCACGTCGGCTATAAGGGCTCTTCTCTTTTTTTCGATTTTCGGTAACCACTCCACGCAATGCAAGACTACGAAGAGAAGAACGAAGGGCGGCGGTAAGGGCTCATATGTGCTCTGAAGAAGGCGCGCACATCGCCCGAGACTGGTCTCCGCTCTCGCTAAACTATTAGGTTGTCCCCACCTCCGTTATACGTGCGCTCTCTTTTTATCACTTTTTGTACCGTACTGTGTTGCCTTTTACGTTTTCGGGCCTTAATAATCCGCGAAGTGCCAATATCTTCCGGATTACCTTTCGCCGTCAAGCACCAAACTTTGCCCTCAGATTGGCTCTTCAACATACCACCCCCACCCCTCTGTTTTTTTTTTTGTTTTTTACCGTTTTATGGACGTTGGCAGGTCATACACGTACATAACCGCGGTGTTCCCTCTTCAACGCTGCTTCTTTCCCGTTTTTATTTTCATATCCCTCAGGGCCACAAAATGCAATAGAACCAACGCTAAATTCAAACTCGACGACGCTTCGGTGCTGCTGTCTCGTTTTATTACCACTATTATTACCAGTTTCGCCATCACCAGGGCCAAGTAAGGCCCGGTTCTACGCGTCTGGCAACCCAGCAAATTTCAGTGCTGTCGTGTTCACAAAATTTTTAGAACACGCAGAGAGAAAAACCAATCAGAAAGAACTTGGTGAGTGCGGGATAGACACAGAGGGGGCGCCGACACGGGTAATATTCATTAAAAAAACGAAAAAAAAATTTCTGGGTGCATAGCTTTTCCGCCTCGTTCTTTTATTTTTTTTTTATTGGTGTACGACGAATGGCGGTCGGGGAGGAGGCCTTTCAGAAGCCCTCCTGCGAGTCCAAATGGGAGCGGGGCACACCGCCCGTTCATTCATGCATTCCCCGAGCGGCTGTATGATTGGTTTTTAAGTTCCACCGAGAGCGGCCCGCTCCCTGTGTCAGGTCGGGGGCATGCACCCCATCTCTCACGGTTCTCCGCATCGCTAAAGAATAAAAACAAGGGGAAAAAACCCGATATCGCAGTTTCAGAATTCATTTTTTTTTAGGCCTCCATGCTCACTCCCTACCCGAAGCGAAAGTTTGAACCGGTACGTATAGCAGAAGCGGAATGGCGCCACAATAAACTGAAGAGCGAACAGCGCTGTTCTGGTTCCGAAACGCGTCTGTTGGCCCTTGAGCTTTTTTTTTTTCTTTATTTTTTTTTGTATTTGGTATTTCTTCTTTTTGCCCTCCGCCAAAAACAAGCTTTTTTGCAGTTTTTTTTTTCGCATTGCTTGGCCTCGCATATGCATCACCTCTATTCGATAGTCCACGTGTCGTCTTTTTTTCTGTAACCGCGCGATTGTATGATGTAGTAACTGGCCTGCATTTGTACCACTTCCTTTTGGTAAGGCTGGCATAGAAAGGTCGTGGGTATGCCTGCATGCATTCAAACACACGCAAACACACGCACGCACGCACAGACGTACAAATAGCGCGTGCAGGGAAGGCAGATCCAGCACCCAAGAACACCAACTAAGAAGGCGGAGAGCGCAACGTTTTCTTCCTTTTTTCGTGTGTAAATAGAAGTTTTGGAAACGTAGGTAAGAGGTCGCGAAACGCATTCTACGTACAAGGGGAAAGGGGGGGGAGGGAGGGAGGGAGGTGTCGCTTTCTGGTGTAGTACTGTATCAATGTGCGTGCAAGAGTAGAAAAAAAAAACACATCGACATATGAGCTATATCATAAATTCAGTATACTTATTTCATACGCCCGCCATAACATAGAAAAGTACCGCGAACCGGTGCAAATACTGTGCGTTTCCGCATACACTTACGCGACACTGGGCCTCCCCGATTTACCAGAGCAGTTCTCAGGCAGTCCGAGGTCTCTCCTCGGACTGCCAGTCCCGTAACAATTCAATAAAAGTGTAGGTCGTCGATTCGCAAAGTCCCGTACTGATAACCACGCAGTCTAACTCTATTCAAGTGGTGCAAAGCGAACGCACTGCGAATTTTGTCCAGACCACATCCTCTGCGCCACGGTTCAAACGCGGCCACAACGTCCACGAGCGTCCTCGCGTTCGATTGCGATCGAAACTTCGCCAGGGCTCGCACCCAGCCTCCTATAGCCCTCTACGAGCTGGAACCCCGATGCTAAGAATACACTCTCCCCACACCACGCCGGTCCTCACGCACGCCCCAACCCCGAAAAAGCGCTCCGAGCGCAGGAGCTCATAATGCGAATACAAGGTATACAAATCGACCCGCTGTGCTTATACGGTGACGGTCACGACATGATGGACACGCTCCTTCTGCGAATCAAACTGGAAGGCAAGAAGAGTTAAAAAAGAAAGAAATAAAGCGCTAGAGCAAACACAACTGAGACGCGGTTCCTGCGTTGCTCCCGCTTTATAACCGGTCGGGGGAATTAGGGTTTCAGAATGGGTTGCGAACGCTCGCGTATAGAAGAAGCTCATACGGCGCCACGTTATTATACAAATAGGACGCCCACTACTCAAAAAAAGTGGAGAGGGGGGAAATTATTAATCCGTTGGGGAAACGTGCGCCTCCTTGAATGAAATGAAACCAAGAGGGAAAAAAAAAAGAGAAAAACCCACCCGTTCTGTTAGCGTGTGTATGATGATGGCGGGGGCGGGACAGGAGCTAATACGAAAAAAAGAAAAAAGGGCAGATAGAAGCGTTCTAAGCTCGAAGCCGCGCGGACGGAAAACGCATTTGGTCTGATGGAGTGTTGTTTTTCTCAGCGCAACGAAAATCTCCAGCTTGCGTTTCTGAGCGCCGCCGCTTTCGTCGAGTCCTCTCCCATTTACCTTAGAACTTGTGTTTGCTTTTCTCCTGCCACTTACCTCACTCCCCTTATCCTCCTCTTTCCTTTCCTTTTTTCCGTGCGTCATCCTCCCCCGCCTCCTTCTCAATCCCCCACAGCCCCGCACATGTTGTTTTCGTAAGAAATGCTTATTCTAACCGCTTATGCCTTGATAACTTGATGCGCTCCCGGTTCCAGTAAAACGCGATGGCCGGGAGAAAGATGTCGTTTGCGCGATAACGAGCGATATGTTCTTTCAACAGCCTGTGGACGAAGCAGCATGTCCGAGCTTTGTCTCGCGTCAGAAACAGAGCCCGCAACATAATAGGCTCAGTGAGAGAGGCGGTGGCGACGTTGAACTGATGCAGCACTTGATGCGCTGAGGCCTTTAAGAACAGTGATGACTCGGCAGACGAAAATTTGTGGCCAACCGCTGAAACCCTTGTAACGGGTGCGGGACTGTTCTAAGAAAAGCTTCGGGCGCAGACTCTGGAGCAAATTGGATAACACGAAGGAACAAATATTGCGTACCTTCGGTAGTTTACGAGGGTACGCGGGAGACGGTATTAGAAAAACACGTTCTTGCCCTAATGATACGCATCCGCGATGAATTTGTAACTCTTGGTGCATCCTTCTGCATTTTCGTTTTTATTTAGACGGAGAATGTCGGTAAAGTTTTCGCGTCGGCGTGTCAACAGAGCGAGCGACAGAACAGCACAGAACGATAGAGTGGTGGATCAGGTAGAGAGCTGTCTTTGCAACGCTGGCGACGTCGCCATGGTGACGTCAAGTTGAAGCGCGGCTCGCCGGCGGCCTGTGCCCACGGCGACTACACAGGAAGCCGGTACAATGCGTGCGCTTTGGGCCGTATTCTGACTCGACATCTGCATCATGCATGTTTTTCATTCGGTATTTGAGCTTGAAAGTTTACTCTGAGACCGAGCTTTTCACGGGTTTCTGTTTGTGCCTCTTAAAGCGCATGTGCCTCCGGCTTCTCCGTTCCTTGCTCGTCCGGGTGCAGTTCTGCAGTGCTTTCCTCGACATAAACAAACCCTAACAGCTCTGGATTCTCGCAATCCCTGCCTGGATATTTGCGGATAACGCTTAAGACGCATCTTCTTTATTTTTGCTATCATTCTTTGCAGAGCAGGTGTCAGGAAAAATGGTGTACAACTAAAGTGCTATGAGGTGGGCGCATCATCCCTAGAAAGCTATACCCGTTTCTGGGCCAATCCCCCATGTGGATATGTGCCATAAGTGAAGGAATAACAACAATAATAACAAAGGCGAGAAGGCTGTGAGCGTGTAACGAAAGCAGAAAAACCACAAAAAAACTGAGTACGGCAATGCAGCCTTTAAAAAAAAACGGAGATTTGGAGAGATGTGGCAGCAGCGAAGCGCGATGCACTAACGCGGCTGTCCGAGGATAATCCCGCGCGTCTCGACTCGCTGAACACACTTCCTGCTTTCCTTGTTCCTCTTCCTGTTCCTCCTCTCCGACAGTGTTCCTCCCGAAGAATGGGAGGCAAGGAACAGAAAGCACTCAAGCACTCCTCCATCCCCCAGCATATACCACACATATAGTACAAGCCGCCGGGAGAACTGGCTGAGTGCTCTCTCTCGCTCGGCTACTCTTAAACCGCCCTCCAAAACCGAGATGTTCTCTGTCCATTCGTCGTCGGCGCTGTTCTCCTTCACGCCTGCTATGCTTTTTTCTTCGCCCTGCCCTTCCGGAGTTGCACTCCGTCACGCGTTCAGACTTGACGTATTAGACCCATTTCCTTCACCGTTCGGCTTTCTCTCGGTCGGGTGCCCTTGTTCGGAGACTATCAAGGGTACTCTTATTTTTTTTTTTTTCCCGCTTTTGTCCCCGTTTGGTTTATTGCGTGACGCTACGCCATCCTTTTCTTTTCTTCACAAGGTTTGACACCCGACGTCCATCTGATGCTTCCTCTGATAGCCGGCACCTCCTCCTCGGGGGTCTGAAGTGTACACAAAGCGGGTTAACGAGAGAGCTGGTTGGGTTGGCTGCTATGCTCGTTAAAGGAGCCATGAAGACAAAATACAAGTTGGGTTTATTAGAAAGACTGCTTAGTCCCGATAACAATGATAACAATATCATCGCAATCTTCGAACAAATAACGGAGATATGAAAGAAAACGTGTGAAGCCGTGGCGACCCCCTAGCCAATTTCCCGCAACTTCTCTATGACGTCACGGAACCTTGTTCGTGCGATTGGCGGCCGCCTAACTGACCTGTCACGACGACACATGACTGGACGTCTGTAATGGGGCCTCTAGTTCCATTTGACCGCATCAGTTGAATGCTAACGTGCAGTTAACGCACTGAAAATTATGTTTTATTGTTGGCCCGTATCACGTCATTCTTGATCATAACACGTCACTGTGGCGCAAAATTTGAAAGTTTTTAAATACTTCTTGCTTTTTTTCGTTAAAAAACATCTTTCGTGGCTCTAATGTAGCTGAGTGAGATACTGAATCCTAGTTTTTTTTTTAGATTAAACGAATTTGTATTTTCTATTCATGGCTCCTTTAACTTAGCATAGTGCTAGATGGTAGCCTAACGTATGCAGGCTGTGTCGCAACGAATAGTGTGGGAGGAGGTATGAAGAAATATAAAGAAGCGAGTAAAAATGGGATCTCGCGTGGGCAAAAAATACCTAGGATTTAAGAATCGCCACCATCTTAAGTATCAGCTCCGCACTTTCTATTCCAATCGCGTGTTAGTGAAAATAACGCGCAAACAGGCGTAGATTGTGAGCTTCTCATCAATGAAAAAAAATAAATAAATAGGGGAGAGCGATTAAGTTCTCGTCTATACGATATTTATTAAAATATGTCCGGCTGCAATATGTAAAGAAATCCACTGAAAATGCAATCCGCGGCCGGGAAGTTCCGGTGTGGACCTACGAAATGAACGGACTGCCAAAAGGCGGCAAGTAAGTGTATAAAGTGGTGTGAACGTGGTAAAAAAAGTGGTCCAATGGGGTCGCATTCACACCAACAGCCCTGATGAACGGAAATCTTCGTGGTACACATCGCGGTGGCGATCGAATGTCCAAGAAAAAAAAAGGTTAAAGGAGCGCCAAGGTACGTAGAGCACAATTGGCCTCCCAGGGAGCGCATAACGATTTTCGCTCGACAGAATCCGCATCAAAGAGTTTCCAACTTTTCAACGACCGAGAGGTTCTTCAAAACAGTCGGGAACTCGCTCGAACTCAGCGGGCGCGTGCCTGACCTTTTTCCGTTCCACAGCTGATTTATTCAAGCAGCCTCCAATACACGTGATGCCCACCGGCGTCTTCGAAACGCCCAACAACGATAAGGTACTAAAACCAAAACAAACAAGGCCTGACTCGTTTTAATGCGGACGCTTCGTTCGCAGCGTGAACAAGTTTTCGTCGCCAACGCCTATACGCGGCATCTAGGATCGCGTTCGCTAAATCCACAGGGTTTAGGCCGGAGCGCTACCAAGGCCTGCGGCCAACGCGAATAAGACCGCGCACCTCTCGTAAACCTCCTGTATAACTGATTGATTGATTGATTGATTGTAGGGTTTAACGCGCCGACGCAACGCAGGCGATGAGGCGCGCCGTAGTGGAGGCCTTCGGATTAATTTTGACCACCTGGGGATATTTAACGTGCGCCCCAATCTCGTATACACGGGCGTTTTTTGCTTTTCGCCTCCATTAGAAAAGCGGCCACCATGGCCGGGAATCGAACCCGCGACCTCGTGCTCAGCAGCGCAACACCTTAGCCACTGAGCCACCGTGGCGGGTAAACCTCCTGTATAAGAACTTGTTGCTGGGCGAGTTGGCGAATACTTGACGACATGGACCTAGCACTAAAATAAAAAAAAAACACACACACAAAAGGCGACATTACAAGCGCCATTTTAATCCCCCCGCCAAGAGCTGTTCCTGTTTCCTTTCATGTGTTTGTCTATTTCAGCGCTAAAAAGATGCTGTCAACTTCCTTTACCGTTTCTCTCACATTTTCTGCCACCCACTTCTTGGGCCGCCTCCAAACGCTAGCGCATGCTAACGCAATCCATATAAACGTTAAGGGGACTCTGCAACACTGCAGCGATAAAGGCTTACGCTGTTTCCTTCGGGTCTGCAGGAAGCACTGTGAAAGCGTTAGTTATCGCCAGCACAAAGCGGCACTGCGTGATCTGCTCATCGCATCAGATCCGCATTCCGTGTCTGCTTTGCTATTGCGGCGAGTTTTTTTAAAGCGGCTACCGAGTGCGTTTATTGCTGCAACTGAAAGGAAAGTCGGCCAATGGCCGCTACAGCGCTCGAATGACGTAATTTGAGCGGTCGAAGAACGCCAAGACCGGGGAAGAGAGAAAAAAATTTTTGAGCAAGTTTTTAAATTATCTGATGGGCATATATCAGTAATTTTTGGCTGAAGTACTTCGTGACCCCTAATTCTAAGTAGTGAATTGTGTTTGTTGACTGCAGTCTGAAAGCCGTTAAGACTTAGCGAAAAGTTTAAAAATGTGTTGCAGGGTCCCTTTAAAGGGGCCCTGCAACACTTCCGATAAACGCTTTCACTCTTTCCTTCGCGTCTGGAAGCACTGGGAAAGCTACAGCTATCGCCAGCACGGAGCGGCTTTGCGTGATTTGCTCGTCGCACCAGATACGCTTTCCGTTACTGCTTTGTTTTCGTGGGTTTATTTTTAAGATTGCTACAGAAAAGCGTTCATTGCTGCAACCGAAGGAAAACCGGCCAACAGCCGCTACGTGGACTCAGTGACGTAATCCGGGTTGATTGATTGATTAATTGTAGGGTTTGACGCGCCGACGCAGCGCAGGCGATGAGGCGCGCCGTAGTGGAGGGCTCCGGATTAATTTTGACCACCTGGGGATCTTTAACGTGCGCCGAAATCTCGGAACACACGGGCGTTTTTGCTTTTCGCCTCCATCAGAAAAGTGGCCGCCGCGGCCGGGAATCGAACCCGCGACCTCGTGCTCAGCAGCGCAACGCCTTAGCCACTGAGCCACCGCGGCGGGTGATTCGGGCCGTCGAAGAACGTCAAGACCGGAAAAGAGAGAATATTTTGAGCGACTTTCCAAGTTATCTGATGAGCATACAGCAGCAAGTTTTTGGCTAAGGTACTTTGCGACCCCCTAATCTAAGTACTGAGTGTGTTGGGTGACTACGTTCTGCAAGCTATTTAGATTTCAAAAAAAAGTTGAAAAAAGTGTTGCAGGGTCCCTTTAACGTATGTACGTAGCACGCGAAACTAGTAGTACGAGCTAAAAACCGACCGGCGAGCACTGACTGAGTAGTTTGTGCAAGCGAACTCTATCAGGGCCCTTACTGCGCGAGCGACTCAAATTAGTTTGATTAACGTTCGACCCCAGTCCGAACGCGTGCTACTGCTTTATTATCGAAATTTTTAAACGCACCACCTAAACCTCCGCGCCCGCACGAATTCAGGACCCGAAGTTGGTACTGCCACGACGCCCCTAACGAAACTAACAGCTGCAGCGTGTCCACACGAGCGCAGTCAGCCAGGATACGAGGGCGGCGTTTTAAAGTTTTGCTTCCGCGCGACGCTATAAGCTCACGGCCGCGACGCTAAGCTGCGCGCTATATTGCGATGCGACGTTCCGCAACTTCAATCAGTTTCGCTAACCGGCGAACAACAAACGCTGTCCAAGCGTGCACGCACACACATGGCGCGCAACGCGCGCTCAAAAACCGCACCGACGTCGCGACTCGGCGAGGACGACCGAGCGATAATGTTCCACGGTTGAACGGAGCACGCAAAGCCGAGATTAGCGATGATAAAAGCCGGATTACGTGCCGCTCGGTAGTCGCTACTGCTGCCCGAAAACGCATCCCTGGCTTCCGTCTCTTTAATCTCTCCGCCGGTCGAAACTTTCCGCCGGGAAGGTTAGTAGGATTAAGCAACTAATCACAACTAGACGCAAAATGATAAAAAAAAAAACCGTGATGAAAGTTCCGGACCGTACTCGCTTAGGAGTACACACCTAACTTCGCCAAGCTTGTTCATTCTAATCGTTAAATAGCGGAAAGTCGTAAAAAAAATGAGTATAGGCTTAAAATATTGCCCTTCAGTCGCTCAGCTAGCGCGTATGGCGGGTCGAAAAGTTTCGAGAGAATGGCAGCGATCTGGCACACTGGGAAACTAGCGAAACTGAAATTGTGAAGATATTTTTTTTCCTTCTTATTCCTAAGGGATTTGTCAAATGCGGCGCTGAAACGCCATAAAAGTACGGAATGGTCCAAACGAACGTACGACATTTTCCTATAGTACATATGGCTTGCCGACGTGGCTCTGGGAATTAAAGACTCGCAACCATTTGAAAGCCGCCCCGAACCTGGATATAACCTTCCTCGGCGACTTGAACTCGTCCCGCGACGCAGCGGACAAAAAAAAAAAAAAATCGAGAAACGAACCAGTTAGTCTACCATTTTGCCGCACACTCATTCGGCCTGGAACGCGGAGCCAGCAATTTTCAATTTCGTACGGCCGAAGAAAAAACGAGAGTAAGAGGAAGGTGAAAAAAAAAGCGATAATCGTAAATTGAAAGGGTGTATAACTTGTCGAGGTTGACGACGGAAGCGAGATGGAAATGAAAATCGACTTTTGAAAGACCTCCCTGGCCGCACGCGGCCCGCCGCCGCCGACGTCGCATCAGCGGTTTCAATGAGTCACAAGGAGGGCCGGGGGAGGGGTTCCGTTCTGTTTCACTCCCCGACCCAAACTTTGGAGCTCCAGGTTGTTCGTTGAATTCATTTCCTGCTTGTCGAGACAGCGGTTTCTTTTTTTCTTCTCTCTCTCTCTCTTTTTATTTGTAACTTTCTCCTCTCGCTCACCTAATATTCCGCCTCCTTTAACTTCCCTTCGCGGTTCCCGGACAACGCCAAATCAGCGCCCCTGCAGCGTTGAGCGGTTTGAAAAAGGTATACGGTAGCAGCCTCAGCACGCAACCTATTTCACTCCCCGTCCAGGTCGTTTTCGCCGACGAACAGATATTATTACTGAGGGGGATATGAAAATAAGCGAACGCAGAAAGTGGGTATCGACAAAAAAAAATCGAAAAAATAACGCACCCCATAGTTCATCGCCTACTTGGCTTACGCACATCTCTCTTTCTCCCCCTCGTGTTCGCCTTTCAACATTTTCCGACGGCTATAGAGAAAGCCAAGGGTGGGGAAAGGACCGCGGGGATCAACTAGTTACGCGTTTCCTCCCCACCTCAAGGCTCCCGAACCGAATGAACGAAGAACAGACAAGAAAAAAAGAACGCGGCTGCACCAATTTCGAGTGCGCCGTTATATGCGCCCGAAATGGGTTTCGCTCTAACATTTGTCTTCTATTTCCGGGGCTATTGAAAAAAAAAAAGCTTTTCCCTGGAAGGTAATGACACGTTTCGGTACTCTCGATACACGTGCGGTAGAGAATTTTAAAAAGTATGAATGCAAAAGCAAAAAAATAAATGAAGAGAACGGGCTTCAGGGCCATACGCGACGACGTGTTCACTGCTTATGACGAGAGTGGGGTAGGGGTTCGGATTGGGAGGGAGGTTATGGGTTCGACGGGAGTACGTATTACACGAGTGATGCACGTAGTCGCCGCTCTCCAAAGTTATTTCAGCGGTGACTCGGACGGTGGAAAAGGCTTCGTCATCGCCAGGTCCCGAGTAGCCGCCCTCGCGCCGCACGCAATTCCCACTGAATGGCCCCAGACCCCGTCTGCCTCGTGTCTACCCTTATAGTTTCAGCACAGTTGTGTTTAGGTAACGGCAAAGCTGCTCGCGCGTGAAAGAGAAGAAGGGGTTTAGGGGGAATCTGGCATAAATGGCGGGAAAATGGGAGATAGTCAAACGAGCCAGACGGCTTTGTACACAATCGAAAAGAGTACGTGCACGGATGAGTAGATGTGCGAAGGTAAGACACCTGCCTTACTAGAAAACTTGAGTTTTGTTTACAGCTTGCAAAACATATTTCCCTCCCCTTTCGGGGCGAACCGGCGTTTTTTTTTTTTTTTTTCTATGTTGACAGACTTTCAAAACGTGCGGCTTTGGTTGCTGATTCAACATCAATCCTAACCTCCACTTCTGACGTTGTAAAGCAGAGTTTGCCTCTAGCATTGTGGTTAAGCCTACAAGTAGATGAGTACGTGTCGCTATGGGCGATAAACAGCGCGAGAAATACGGGACGACAGGAGATCACACAGAAAAAGCGCTGATTAGCAACTGATATCCATGTCGTTACGAGCTGCGAATTGTGTCACCTTCTGGCTCAGGTGTTTTGTATATGCGCTCCTTTCAAAGCAAAACCCAAACCACAGAACAAAAAAAAAAACAGCAATAATAATAAATAAAATAACAATAAGCATGCACAGCACAAAAACAATTAGTCAGCGAACTGTCCGCGCTGCCTTGATGGTTATGGGGCTAGATTTTTTCATAATGTCCCTGAAATCGCATGTCTGCTCCCGCCCCCTTCCCTCGTTAGAAACATAGTTGCGGGTAGGGCGTGCCCATCGATGTGTTTATTCCTATCCTATTATCACGAGAAAAAAAAAAAAAACGCAAGGCCTAAAAACAAGGATTTCGCCACTTTCCATGGCTCCCGAGAGTTTTCACCGCGGACGAGGCGGAAAGAAAAACACGTCGTCCACCACCGCCCGTCCACCACACGGCCGTCAAAATGAGGCCCGCGGTTCCGTAGGGTTGCACACACCAGGCGGAGCAGATACGCTGGGGGAAGAGATCGCTCCGCAGTGCCGTAATAGGGAAAACAAGCCCGGCAGCGGGAACGGCGGCGTGGGCAACACGCGGAGAAGAGAGATGGTTTTGAACGAAGATGGATGCCTCTCACGGATTAAGCAGACGGGACACAAAGCTCGCCTCTCCTCCTGCGTCTGGCCATCAATCTTACCGATGATAAACAAAGGTAGCAACAATAGCAGAGAGAGAGAAAGATAGGTGGGGGAAGAAGAGAGGAAAAAAAAGAAAAAAAAAACATATGCAAAGGGCAATTCCACGTCCTCGTTGTAGACGCCTACCCCCGGTGATATGCGCGCTTTCCAAACGCTCTCGTAGCCCCAGGTTGTGTAACCCCCTGGCCGAATATTCGCTAGAAGCCGGCATTATTAACGCACTCAGTTGACGGTGTGCGCTATGTTTGCGTTGTGGAAGCATTTAACATTTCAATCACTGGGACACTTCGATCCGGCCTAGACAGCAGACTGCCGACAAGTGAGGCTAAATGAGTTTAAACGGTCCTAAATTCGTGCACAAGTTCCTCCCTGGCGCCTACCCCCTTCGCTGGCTTCAGTGCTTCGATGGCTACGGCTAGGCTAGTTCGTATTTGCGAGCCACCGTAAAGGTCGTAATTTACAGCCCGCAGGAGAAGCCAGATCCGCACGGTGTCCAATCCTGTAGCGACCAACCGTTTCAAACGCGAAGTACCTTCGCTACAGGCGCCAAAAGAGATGAGTTACTCTTCAGGACAGTGCCGAGTAAATATTAAGCATGCAAACACCAAATAACAAAATAAATGTTTCCTCAAAGGCTTCGAAGCAGGGCCCCTCCCTCCTCACGCCGCATTCGGCCGCACTCCTCGGACTGGTGACGTGTGAAGCGAGTGAAGATCCAGCGCACAGAAAAGCGTGGTGAAACGGGACAGGAGCCACGGCGGGTGACGAGCTGGGAACATGACACCATTACTGGTCGCCCGAGCTGCTGGCCACTGTCTGTGGCAGCGGAGTTTACTCAGCGCCACCCTCGCGCTAAATCGTCGGGGCGGGCGAGCGCAAAAAAAAAAAAAAAATCGGGTAGACGGTGCAGGGGCAGGGGCAATGAAGCCGCTTAGCCTCGGCACCAGGGCTCACGAGAACAAAGAAAGATGTCCCGGAGCAAACAGACACTGACCATCACTCAAGGCGGGAGAGGCAAGCAAGCGGAAAGTTGGACAAAAAGAAACAGAGTATCACATCCATATATCGAAACAGCATGGGCGCGCATGTGGGCGCGCACAGCACAAGAACACGCCGTAACGCGACAGACGAAAATAGAGAAACAGAAGACGCGCAAGACCAAATAAGAACGAAGGAAAATGCGCGTGGAGAATAAAAGGAGTTATCCACCCACCCGCCAAGCTTAAAGATAATACAAAAAATAGGCAAGCGCGTGAACCAAGAGCGGCAACAGCGAAGAACAAAGAGGACAGAAATGACCGGTAAAAAAAAAATGGCAGAACAGGGATAAATAAAATGAACCGAAGCAGGCAAACGAAGGAAGGAATGAAGGAAGAACAAAAACGACAACGAAAGAGCTAACAGAAGGTTGGGAGGGTTCGGAGCCGGATGAGAGATTGGCGCCGACTGTTCGTCCCGGGGAATCCCCCGATCGGTGGCGGGATGCCAGCTCCCCTCCCGCGACGGACCCGGCAGCTATGGCTAGCCGAATCTCTTTTCCCGCCTTTTCTTTGCCGCCTTTTTTTCCCCTCCACCGGGGGAAAAGAAGGCACGAAGGCTTGCTCGCCCTTTCTCTTCCTCCTCGAGGACGATCGCATAGACGCATCTGCGTCCCACAGGCGACGGGATGCTCCGCGGGGAAGGGGAGAGGGACCATCGCTGTCCGTAGCAGGAGCGCGCAATAGCTGCTCCCGATCTCGACTGTACACGCCCCCGATTTACCGCACGTTCTTGCTCCTCAGGGGATCCCTTTCCCCAGCATTGTTCTCCCTAGCCCCGTTGGCCATTTCCCCCAAAGCATGTTTTCCTTGCGCTCTGATTTTCTTTCTGTTCGCGGAGATACATATATCAGTCTGGCACGCCTCCCGTGTGCCCACTGCGGAGGTGGCTCTCTCTCTAGCCTTAACCCAGCAGCGTGTCATCCACACACCACGCCGACCTACCAGCGATTGCTGGTCGAGTCAAGGGAACCTTCACTCCGTTGCCATCTTCTTCTTCTCTACTACACACTGAATCCACCGTACTTCAGTTTTACATATGTGCTCTATCCCAGTTCGCGAAGAAAAAAAAAATTAGAGAAGCTTGCACTAAGTCGCACAAGAATTGGATCATAGTGCAGCTGGAGGATTTCTTTCTACGTAAGAAGCACTGCACTACGTTTGAAATTGTTTATTTACGTGTTCCGTCGTCGCTTTGCACTGTGGCAGTAGTAGTCATCGTCATATACGTCTATATCGCCGTCTTCCACATGCATGACTGGCGGGCCCGGATCGTTTTGTCCGCAGGCTTTCACATTTCTCCCGAAGTGGAACGCAACAGCAGCAACCGGCTTCGCGTACGGGGCCCCCTCTGTAGCGCGAGCTGTCTTGTGCTCCCCCCTTGAGGCGCTGACGCACGTGAACTGTTTTCTTTGAATTTTTTGCGGGTGCCACGCGCAAGCCTGGACAACGCCGGGCGCTCCTCGTAACACGCGTGCTCCCGTCCACGGTAAACGGTGAGAGTAACTACGACCCAGCTTTCTTTTTTAAATGCAGAGCATTTCAGTAACTCACGATGTCACCCGCGTTGACGTCCGTAGTCGTAGTCCGCACCCCTCGTGAACCCCTCGTCTCCCCCTACACTATATATATAAAAAAAATACTATCCGGCTCCTGGTTTCGATCCCTCGACCCTGCGGGCGGAACGCAACGTACATGGTGAACTACCCACTGCGCCACAAAGCCGACACAGAATGGGAGGCTACGAACGCGCCTTATACCCTTGACTCATTCAAACTACGTCAAGAAGCTGCTGATACAACGCATTCACTACCCCCAACTCCCCAAACACTAAACGTTAACGCAATACACCCACCCCCTATGCGACGCATTTACTCGAGTCCCCCTCGCGGGGAGATGGGCCCAATTTTTAATACGCCGCACACCGCACGACAACTTCGCTGTTAAAAAAGCTAGAGAGAGGGCAAGCAAGGACAAGGGCAAAGCAAGAAAGGGCAAGGGAAGCAAGCAAAATTATACCAATTGTAAACTTGCACAACCTCCCCCGTTGCGTTTCCCTTTTTTTCTCTCCCTTTTCATGCTTTCCCTCGTGAAAGACGCTCTGGTGTCATCATTTCTGCCTGCACTGAGTGTTCTTTCCCGAGAGGAGTTACGGCACAGCGATGTTGGTTTTAGTCCACTAATCGAAGCACTCCACTCAAGAGCAGGTAGCGTAATGGTAAATTAGTTGCAACACGCCCGGGGCGCCAACGTTGGGGCAACTCCGCAAAAGAGCGCGCCGAAATGTCGTCATCTCGTTACGTTAGAGATATCACGAAACCGGGGATCATTCAAGCGTCGTTTCGGTAGTCCATTAATCACGACGGGGACGTAACGCAGCCATGACGAGTAACGCAAGCGGGACCCCGAGCCAGCCGGTTGTGCAACCAAAGGGCATGCCGCAATAGACTAACCACTACTTCGGTTCCTCAGCGAGCTCTGGAACTTCAAAGCACGGCTTGCGTTTCCGTTAGCCCCACCCACAACATGATTGCTATAAAAAGCAGGCAGTTTCGTCAAAACGACAGGATATTACGTTGCTACACGAACCATCACTTCTTTTAGTGCGAAATAAAAGGAGACGACCACAGAGACACGTAAAGCCGGGCACAAGCGAAACTTCAAAATGAGATTTAGTCAAACAGTCTTTAGTTGAAAGTAAAGCGGCAGGTAGATGGGCGTCTGAGCAATCCGGTTTACGCCGCGGCGCAGCCGGTACGACGCGCGCGGGAGCGGCAGATCTGGTGGTCTACTGGCACCCAAACCGGTCCTCGGAGAACCGGTTCTTGGAGAGGGAGGCGCGTGCGCAAACGTGTTCTTTTCGCTGACGTATTGCACCCTTTAGCGCATGTGCCCGTTACGTCTCTTGAAGATAAAATTTGCACTGCGCTTTGAAATCCACTAGAAAGCTGCATGCATGCCTACCTTTCGCCTGCAGCAGCAGTTTCAGAGACAGCAATAACTCTAAGTTAAAAAAAAAAAGAATAAAACGGAGTAGCCAAGGCATAAAATTAGTAATCAATATCAGAATTAGGACAGCCGATTCCCGTGCATACAAAGAGAACAAAAGAAGATATAAAAAGGAACAAAACACAAACAAGACAGCCTCATTAGTCTTTGAACTGCGCTCTTGTCCTTCGAGGCGGTCGAAGAATCGCAAACGTTGCACGGCCGTAATTATGCAGTCTTCAATCACGCCATCTCTGCGTTAATAATGGGCGCGGTGGAAAATTATTTTTCGAGGGTTTCTGCTTCGATAGTACCAGAATAACGAACGCGAGATCCAAGACAACGAAAAAATAAAGGAACAAGACAGAAAGGAAAGCGTATCGATAAAAACCCAGCCTTGCCGCGTTTTACTAGCAGGGATCGAATACGACCGAGAAGCTACGAATTTAGCTAGCCAAGTATAGTACACTATTGAGACACATAGCGTACAAATATAGCTAGTCCAGTATATAGTACACTATTGAGGGACATAGCGCGTTAGATTCTGACGAGATACAGAAAGAAATATTTGTCGGAGTCGGAGAGCAGGTTATGAGACCTCTTGTAGAAAAAGAGTGATAGGAAGGATAGTACTAAAAGTCATTCTAGAATAGAAAGAAAAAAAGCGAAAACAAAGCAAAAATAATCGCTACTGTACAAGTAAGGCTTGCAGACTGAATACGTGTTCGTGGAAAGTCACGTTCGGGACCTGAACGCGAACACGTTCGAAAGCAAAACACCGCAAGGGTGCTTTGCCAGAATACGAGTAGTTATGAGGCGAAGCCCATCGTTTAGAATGGAGTATATCTTACGGAGACTGGTAAATATATACTGAAATAAATGTCCCGGCACCGGCAATTTAAGCGATTTATTACATTTTGCAGGTTTCTTTCATGGATTAATGGGTAAGCTCAAATTACTTCTTGCGGTCGCCAAAAGACTGCCTCAGGCCCGAAAGTGAACAGACTTGTCCAACATATACGCGGTTGCCATGATATAAGAACTTTCCGCGAAAAAAATATGCTCGGCATGGGAACAACCAGTAAGACCATCCGTGATCGCTGGACAGCGTGTAGTCTGCGAAGATGCTGTAAAATGGGGATCGGAGGTAAGCACAATAGGACGCTAAAACTAAAATTACTTCAAGATTGCTTCGCCGCACAATAAGCCCCAATGAGGCAAAGCCCACCGTCTCAAGAGATCGCAGTTCGTCAGTTAGCAGTTCGTTTCAACATTTCGTCGTACACATCATGGTGATAAGTAGATAGCAAGCAGCTAACGGCGTGCCGGTTAAACAAGTTCGTTTCTATCAGTTCATCTTTTTCAGTTGTCATACGGATCCTAAGAGCTGGAAAAATACTTTGAAAACAATACAATATGCCCAAAGGTACGTGGGCGTTACTTTGTTGTCTTCTGCCCTAGGAATAGTCATCAGTTTGGTATCCTAACAGTCACCAACTTCCCCGCCGGTACCGTAAAGTACGCACGACACGCAGTTGGTGAAATGGCACAGTTGACACAACAACTGTGCCATTTTTACTGCCAGATTCGTATCACACGCACCAATGGCGCTTCGAAAGAAAACAACGTCGGCCCAAAAGACGTTCACAGAATAGCAATGCCCCACTTTGTTCGTAAATGCACTTTCGTGTCGACGAGACATTCAATGTCATCACGCGGAGTCCGTAAACAGAAAGCGCTAAGTAGGAGAAGGGCTAATGCTTGTACAGATGCAGCAAAGCGCTACAAAAAGACGACGAAAGAAACAAAAAACGGATGCGCAGGTTCCGCGAGGGCGGAAAGAAAAGCATAAAAGCCGGGGGCACGGGCCGCCAACACAGAAATCGGGATTGGAAACGAGGATGAGGCGACGACAGGAAACAAGAGGAAAAGAGTTCGACAGGGGAATTTCCTTTTAATTGGGGAGGAGAACGTCGTGCCGGAAACAATAAGTGACAGTGACGGGCTGGGCGCGCGCGCGGTCGGGGGGGCAGCAGACGACACCTTCGAGAGAAGAAAGCCACCTAACCGGTGTGCAACAGAAGCATCGACAGATGGCAAGCTTTTCATTCCTGTTACTTTTATAACGGGTAGGAAAAGGAGATATAACTAAATTAGGGCAGGAGTTGCCAATGCCTGTGTGAAATCAGGTATCACGAGGCGACGGATTACCAGGCTTTGTCGCTGTCTTGATGTCTTGAAGGCGTTCCAAAAGAACAGCCCGTCTCCAGGCATGGCGACGGTCGCGACAGGCTACAATCAGAAGAGAAGTCCTTTCCGCCGGAAAAGAAGGAAAATAATGGCGGGAGAAAAAACAAAAACAATAAAAGACACCATGCCCGTTGTCCGGGTGACGACAAAATTGCTCGTTCTCTTTGTAGAGTGTGCGACATTTGTTTTCGCGTACAGGAGGAACTAGCCCGGCTGAAACAGTACAGGAACAGCTGCGGTTGAACGGAGAAACAAGACATACTAAAAAGGAGGCAGCGAATACTGTGAAGACCACGTTCTCGTTTCTGTTAGTGTCGGCTACTTACTTCGCTCCGCACAACTCCATGATAACGTACTATCAGTGCTTGCGTTTGCGTAATCAATGCAGATAGGATTGTAAGACCATGGCCACTTTTCACCGTGGCCACATCGCAAAAAAATATGTCTAGAAAATAAGCCCTCATCTTGGAGCAGCTAAAATATCAACACAAAAGCGTGGTTTAGGAAATCAGAGCCGCCGTAACTAATACACTTGCTTTTTGTTTCTTTTCAGGGTAATTTAGCGCGGCTCGCATTCGGTACGTATCGTATTGATCAGAACACCTTTTAGCTTCACGCTTCCCGATTGCGTCAGTCAATGACAAAGCACTGCGCCAATTCAGTCCCCACACCCTTTTTTGGCCGAGTTCCCAGTTCGGAAACCTGACCAGACAGGAGGATTTCAACGTATAGTACTCATCTAATTTACGCCCTGGCATTTCCACAGCCGGTCCGTACCCGTCTCACCACCTCCCCCAATCTACTCCTCCACCGTAACCAGAGTTGACGCTGTTACACAAGATGAATCCGGATAGCGAAGCGTTGCAACGTCAATCCATCCGACAACAGGATGAGACAGTTCCCTCAAATTGTGCGACGAGACTAGCGCTGCTGTCGCTCGCTGCACAAGTTGCGCAAAGCATGTACGTCGACGACTGCGTCGCCATCATGCGTACAAAACGATAGCCGGCTACAACTTTCTCGCTCCCGCGGGACCGGTTGCGAAAACGCGCCGTTCCACGCAATGCTAATAAAGTTTGTTCTCTCTCTCTCTCTCTCTCTCCACGCAATGAAACACACGCGCCGGTACACAGAGACGCTAATATCCGTGTCGTAAACGCACGACGCGGCCAAATCACCGGGATTCCGACTCCTTCTTTGCAGCGTTATAACAACGAGACGGACGATTTCGCAACTGGGAATAGTATCTTTCGCGCCGAGCCCGACACCACGAAGACCGGACACCGTTTTTTTTTTTTTTTTTTTTCCACTCTCTGTCTTTCCGGACAGCGTCTCTCAATCTCCCGTTTCCGACCCTTCGTTTCTTGTTGTTCGTTTCTCTCTTTCTCCGTTCGGCGTTTTCAATCCCGTTCACATCAAGCGAGAAACACACGGTTTTACGCTTCTCATACCGTACGCCGGCTCTTATTATACAATCCCGTCATCTTTTCTAGTCTTCTTCTCCATGTGTTCGTTTTCTTTTCTCGATTTCCCGGCCCACTTTCGACACCGGACGTCAATTCGTTGGTTGCTTTTTCACGCCTGCGCTTTACTCAACATCGTTGTTTTGGTTTTCCCGTTAGCGGTGTCACGATCGGCCGACGACGCTACAGCAGCGCGTACACCCCCCAGGACGGGCGTCGCACGGTAGACGCCAACTAGAATTGATCTCGGGAGATTCGAGGTACGGCTTCGGAACGCGTCGAAAAGAGGATTACGCGGCGAAAACATATGGCGTCCGGGGATTGACGTTGACAGCCGGTCGCCGCGCCGGACTCCTCTTCGAGCCAAGGCGAGTCAAGCCAAGACGAAGCCGCTAGCCAAGCTATACAGCAAATGCGTCGGCGACGAGGAGGCAAAATGCCCAGCGACACGGGGCGTCACAACGAGACACGCCCGGCCGGAGGAGAGGAACGGAGCTGTAATAAATCCGGTCGTCGCCGACGGCCCCTCCGCCTCTAGGAAGCACGGACACGGACACAGTGGAGAGGAGAGAATTGCGTTTCCCAGTGAGGAGAATGCGAAACAAAAAAGATCGATAAATACGGATTGTGTTCAAACAGCAGGTATCAAGCGCTGGAAGCACTCTAAACCTTCAGCAATATTGTTTGGAAATGCCAGAAGTGCCAAAGAAACGGGTTTGTGAAACAATTAGTAGTGTCTATTAATTATGCAAGTCTTCAGCGCACACAGACACAGAATCTCAAAATTATCCACGATTGTTGCCAACGTTTCAGCAAAGAAACTTGCCTTCGTCATATATATATATATATATATATATATATATATATATATATATATATATATATATATATATATATATATATATATATATATATATATATATATAGGGAGCAATAAAACTTGTAAGATGGTAGAGAACTCAAGAACAAAAAACTTCGAACAAGGTAAGAACACGATTGTTGCCAACGTTTCAGCAAAGTGACTTGCCTGATATCTATATGCCTAAATATTGCTTAATGTATGACCCGCCAACGTTGTTCCTGAGAAGAAATACGCATCCAAGAACGGAGAAAAAGACAGACTTCCCGCCAAATTCGAACCGCTCGTGCAAAACCAAAGGCGCTTACTTCAATAAAACGTGTCGTTGGGCTAGTTCATGCTTAATGGGAGGATTAGCGCAAGGAAGACGTACCCTGCACTCACCGCCGAGTTGCCTACAACCTCAAGAAGGTCGCTTCAGGTACATCGTACCGGCTATGTTTTCAGCGCCCTCAGAACTTTATACACTGTGCTCAAGAATAACGCTAGAAACGAAGCGAGAAAAAAAAAAATGCGACACGAAACATGTCAAGCCTTTGATCAAGTGTGCGATAGGTGTTGTGTATGAGATTTCTTTGATTTGTGGTCAGGCATATATCGTCCAAAGTGGCCGATCCATCAATGAGCGCCTCAGAAAACATGCCCTATCGATAAAAGATGGAGCTGGTTCGCACTTGTCCCTACATTGTAAGGTTTATTGTACACCCGAGCTCGACACGACAAAAGCAATTGAAAGAAGCAGAGATATGCTTGCACGTGAGGTTGCTGAGGCGTTTCTTTATAAAAGGAAAGGGGACCATGTGTGTGAGTGAGCCGTCGCTTTCTATCTATGATAAGGAAAGCGATTTTCTCAAATGTTTTTACCTGATGAACGCACTCTGAAGCAAAATGGAGAGACGAGCTAGTTGGTGAACAATTTCCATGAGTGAAACTTAAGCGCAAAAATTTTTACAGGGACGAGAAAGCGCCTGTGCCGTTCCCTTTCTCGTCCCTGTAAAAATGTTTGCGCTTAAGTTTCACTCATGGAGAACGCACTCTGCCAGATGTCCGTGGTTTATCTTTTCTTCTCTTTTGTTTAGTGTTATGCCTGTCATATATACACGTGTCCTCTTCCAAATAAACTCACTTTTTATTATCGCCTGTCTCGTCTGCCACCATCCTCGTCTTCTGCGCGCTAAGCCTCCCGTTACTTATAAATGGTGCTTGCCTAAGGTAAGCGCCATAAGACCTAAGATCGTCACTACACGACCAAATAATTCTCGATGCTTTAGATTGGCTATCCTTTCAATAATAAGGTAGTAACAGCAAAGGCCCCTGGCTCTTGTATGACTACTTTTTCAAGACGTTCCATACATGAGTACCATGAATTCGATTTCCTACCGGATTTCAAACTCGGACCGCCACGGCACACGTAGTAAAAAAGCAGCGGACGGGGTTCTTGCTTCGTGACATTTCGATGCGGCCACCGGGAAATGTCATTTTAGTTCACCAAGTTTAACCAAACGCGAATTGCGGCTGGCAGCGAAATCCACGCCCCACACGACAGGTCTACCTTTACTAGTAGTGTGATTATTATTATTTTCAACGCAGTCAGCTTCCCGCAATTGCACGTTCGTACAACCATGCGAGCAGTAGCGATTGAAACACCGATGTCGAAAAAGGTTTCAAATCCATTTATGCAACCCTGCGTTCCTTTGAGAGAAAACGCACGCGCACGCGCTACAGAGAAGCATAACTTTTCCCTTACAGTTCCATTTTTTCCCTTTTTCTTTCAGCCTGTAACAACCCGCCGTCATTCGGTTCCTCAAAGTTGATTTGTGACAGCGGCAGGCACGGGCGAGGCCCGCACGCCCAACGCGTGAGGCAGCGTTTTAGGTCGGCGGGGAACAGAGTTCCCAACTCCACGCAATTGAATCCCGTCGGCGAGCCGCTCGTCACGTCCCACCGTGCAGGAATTGGGCGCTCGCTACGTAAACGCGCGTTCAAAGGGCAGAGATGCGCCCTTCGCGTCGTTTGTTTCACATCAAATGTGCGGTAGCGTCCGGGTCATGGCCGCCGGTCGACGTAGCGGTCGTGCTGCCGGTTCCGTTCAGCGGATTCCAACGGCGAGGAGTTCAGAGCAAAAATTAGGATAAAGCCAATATGAACAAACAATTTATTCTTTCTGCACGTACTCGACTTGATCACGTGATCAAGATTTTGAACCCGAGCGATCATTAAAAGCCTTCTGCGAACTCAATATACTATTGTTTAATTTCTCGGAGGTGTGAAGGTCACAACGGCGATGACCAGACTGTACCAAAGTGGTTAACGGAGGCTACAAAGCTCCGGAAAAGTAAAGTAAAGGTAGACGAAATAAGTCTGTAGATGTGTAACCCGTTTCCTTGGCAGAAGACAAACTCAAATTTCGCGGGAAAATGCTGTTCTTGGAGACCTTCCAGCGCTTATCCAGGGCAGGAGCGGCGCTGTGGCACCTTTTCTAAACCTTCGCCATTGGATTATTTTTTCGGCAACTTTTCGTCGTGGTTTTACAGAGGGCATATCTCCCGGTTAGGGGCAGATCAACCGAACTTGAGAACAACTCAAGAAACAAGCGCTGTTCTCACAAGAAAAAGTTTGTCGGTTGGCTGGTTGCCGGCGTCGTTGGGTCAGGCGGTGTTAGCCTGGCAAGCAAAAAGGCAAATCATCAATGCCTCAAAAGAACGACTACCTTACAATGGCTGCTCGTAAAACGTTCCGCTCGTGACATAAAGGCACCCAACCACGTCGAATTCATTAAACGCACGTTGTTATATCCACTGCTCAAGATTATTGAAAAAAAGGAAACTTGGATGACGCTTAAGCTACGCTTGTAAGAGCAGATCGTGAGTGTGACAGGAGCCATCAATACTCGTAAAGGTTAAGACTCATAAAAGAGCCCGGCACAGGTAAACGGCACCCCATTCATCGCGCGCGCGTTCTCTCCCGGGTGACCAGGCAGCGGCCGCAGAGGAACGTTACGTCGGGACCGCAACGTCACTCAGCGCACGCCGCGACGGGTGGAGACTTTACCATGCTCCCCGAGGCTTGTGTTCGCCGTGACCCTATCCACCAATTACGCTTTTCTGACCTACGAGCCCCTTAACGCTCTCGGGTTAAGAGGAAACATGTAGTGATGGAAGGCAGAGAGAGAGAACAGTAGATACGCCAGCAATACCTTTAGAATCCAAGCCGTGCCGTGCCGCGACTCGTATCTTGCACCGAATATAAATTCAGTGAAAGGCAGTAACAAACCATAATACGGTAAAATTAAACAAACAAAGCTGAAGAAACATTTTACTCCTGCTTCTGCTCAGTAAAAATCGAAATCTTCCAAGCTACTAATCATTGAAGCGTTCTGCGCAGTTTGGTGCCAGTTCTTCTTTTGTTTTTGTTTTTTTACGTTTATTGTTCCACGCAAGGGGGCCCGCTACGAGCACACGCTTCGGCGAAAAAGCTGTGAGCGACGTTAGCCGCGAGCAAAGGATAAGTGAAGCGTACAGGGATAAGGGCACACATCCATCCCGCCGTATAGTAGTTGCCCCCTCTTCCCCGCGCCTACCTCCGAATGAAAACAAAATTAAAACGCGAAAAAAGGATTACATTAAAGGCGAGGACAACAGTGAAGAGGAGGACGCCGGGAGCTCGCGCTTTTAATGGCGATCCGACGTTACGCCGGCACGATAAGAGGATAAGGACTACGGTTACTTTGTGTGTCGAGATTTTTCTTGTTTTATTTCACCCAGCGCGTGCAATGACATCACGGCGGTCGGAGAAAGGGAGGGAGTTAGTCGGTGTGATGGGGCGGAGCGGACCAACGAGGTGAACGTAAAAACGTTCGGAAAGACAAGAGCGGAACCCAAAAGTGGAAGGAAACCTTTAAAAAAAAAAGTGACAATACGCAGGCGGTACTGTACAAGGACTATTACAGCCTAGCTGCTGGTTTTATGCTGCCTACATACTCCCCACACCGTTCCCCTTTCTCCTTCCTTCTTCTGTGTGTAGGCTATATAGCGGGCTCTGGATCGCTGAGCGCTTTGGTCCGTGAAAAAACAATTCCCAGACCCCCCTCCCCCCAGTCCCAAAACACGCCTATCAGTGCACGCGTTGAAGCCATGCAGCTCCTGTCCTGACAAAAATGTCGATGCAAATCCTTTCGGTACGTTTATGTCACCATGCCAAGCCAGTACTTACTGTCACTGTTTTTTTATAATTATTTTGCACGCATTGTACGATTTCATGTCTGGTTCTATTCGTGTTTTTCTTTCGTCCTGTTACGGCGCGTAGAATGACAGGTGACATCACTCACGTACACGCATCTATGTGTGTGTGTGTGTGTGTGTGTGTGTGTGTGTGTGCGTGTGTGTGTGCGCGCGTGTGCGTGCGCGCACGCGCGTAATCTCAGGAAGGGCTAGAGAGACGCCTATATATAAAAAAGGGTAAATTTCAAGCCTTGTCGGAATTGGCGAAACACTCAGTAATTGTTCTTCGAAGTTTCTTTTCTTTTTGCAACTCATCGAGACACCCCCCCTCTCCCCAATCCCTCTCTCTCCTTCCGCATCATCGCCAGCATTTTACCGCTATGCGTAACGTAGCGACGAACCCGCCGCGTCAACACTATCCTCCCGTATGGAATTCTCTGCCGAGTAAATTCGTACCGGAGGCAGATCCGATTTTAAGAAAGGAGGGGACGCGGGGAGGGAGGGAAACAGAAAATGGAAACAGTACTCAACACATAGACGGAGCCGGAGCCAAAGCCGGAGCCAAGATATCGCGTAATCTCCGAAGCGGAACGCACCGACTCAAAAGAGATTTGTCCCCGCTGATTTGCAGCCTCCCTGGAACGCAAGCCCTCTGCGAGACTCATTTGTATCATGGTTTTGTTCACTTCCTCAACCCGCACCGTTTTTTTCTTCTTCCGCTTCGATTTACCTTTCACAACGTACAACCTCCGGTTGTCTTCCCAGCGTCGGGAGCGGACGGGAGTCTGTAAGCAGTTTAGCGGAAATCCCTGCAGTCGGGGAAACAAGTCTGGCGGGCGTTTTTCCGCTTCTTTTCTTTTATTTATTTTTTTTTTTCAATCAACAATGACTAAAAGCGCTCGCGCCGCGTTCGAGTGGCCTGCACGCCCGTGGAGCGAATTTTGGGCGATAATGCCGACTCGGAGAGCGTGAAATTGCGAGTTTTTGACAGGCAGCCAGGAGGCAAGTTGGTTATTTGCCCCGCGGCAATGTTTGCCTCCGAGCTCGTTCCGTTTATCGGACTCCATCCTCTCCAACTTCCATTACGCGAGCAGAGAAGCTCTGCCACTGCGAATTTGGTTACTCATAAGGTTTTTTACGCCTCTCCTTACACTATATAACAATTCCCAGAAATGTTTATTTCTTATTTCTTCTTTTTTTTTTATTTGCAGTATTCAAAGCGCCCTTTTCATACAGCTGCAGGAGAGGATGGAACTGGGATATTCAGACACGTTTGCCGGCGTAGCGAGGAGTTAGGCGACGGAGACACAAGTAGACGATATGTGAGTGGGTAGACCGACGACTTGGTAGCAGTTTTGATAAGTGTTTTCGAGAGCAAAGCAAGGAAGAAACACCGGAGGCATAGTTTTAGTCTCCATGAAGACAAAATAAAACTTTGTTTAATTTGAAAGAACTAGGCTTCAGTGCAGCACACAGCTCTATCCAGCCGTGAAACACGTTTTTTAACCAAAGAACAATGCAGGAGGTATTGAGAAACTTTCAAATTTCGCGCTACAGTGACGGGTTGTGGGAAGGAGTGACGTCATATGGGCCGGCACTAAAACATCATTTTCAGTGCGTTAACTGCGTATTAGCCTTCAAGTGATGAGATCAAACAGAACCAGAAGCCCTACTACAATCGGCTGCCAAACGCACAAACAAGATTCTGTGACGTCACAGAAGAGTTGCCGAAAAATTACTAGGAAGTCGCCACTGATTCACACGTTTTATTTGAAATCTCCATTATTTGTTGGAAGTTTGCGATAGAATTGGTATCATTATTATCGGGACAAAGCAGCCTTCCTAATGAATCAAACTTGTACTTTGTCTTCACGGCCCTTTAACAGTTAAATCCAAATTACTCGTCTTGTTCCCTGTACCACTCGTCCTCTATGAAGGGGAAACTACGGCCATTCACATATTTCGCTTCACCGTCAGATACTGATAGAACGTGCGGTGTCGTTGGATACACTTCCATTTTTTACAACCTCTGTTTTTATATCTGAATGCGAGAGCGAGCGAACAACGAAACAGCAGTCCCGAGCGAGCTGACGCGTTTCTACGTACACCGCATTAGTGCGCGTGATAGTGTATGAATAATTATTCGCACAAAAGAGAAGCTGGAAATAAATTACGACAAAGCTGTCGATACATTTATGCGTCTCCGTCACTTTCTCAACAAACCCAAGGCGCTTGACACAAATAAAAGACCGCATTTGCAAAACAGCAACGAAGTATCTTCCTTCTAATTGTTTTTTTCTTCGCCGCCAACAAGAAGCGTATATATAAAAAAGAACCAGCGGTCTATTCTTCCCTCAAAGGGTGAAGTCGGGATGTGTTTCGGAGCAGATAAAACGGGAACAGCAACGATGTACGCGCAGACAACCCCGTGAATAGAGATTATTCTCCGCAGGTCCCGTCACCGGTAACGTGGTGTCAGGGCGGGCACGAATACGAAAGGTCCGGGGGCCCGAGTCTAGGGTAATGAAAGCAGGGTGCAGGGATCAAGCCGGAGCGCAGGAGGAGGGTGGGGAGGGATGGCGTCGCGATAAGGGAAGGAAGAGGAGGATGGGGAGGAGCAGTGCACATGAGTGCGATAAGAGAGCAAACAAAGGGTTGAAAAACACGACGGCCACCCGAAGAGGGAAGGGGAAAAAAAAGCGTCAAGCTCAAAGCAACACCGCGAATTGTGAACGAAGGGTGTGAGAAAGGAACGAGTGCACGGCTCGAAGGCGGTTAGAGAGCCACGTGAAGAACAACACGCGGCATGCAAATGAGGCGCCCGACGACTACGAGAGGAGGTCCTCTCCAATCGACGGCCAGTCGGAAGTGCGGCGGCGGAAGCGGAAGTGGCCACCCGGAAGTGAGGAAGGGCGGCGACGGAAGTAGAGGAGAGTGAGGAAACTCGGGTCGCAAGACGAAGCTCCCTTGCTGACTCCGCCTGCTTGCCCCATACACCTCCCCCTATTTTTATTTCACCCCTCTCGAGTTTAACATCTCAAGCGAACCACTCCGGCAGCTAGAGTAACTACAGCCGCTGGACGAAATTAGTTTCCAGGGGGAGTCGCTTGTGCTTTCACGCGGTCCTGTGTTGTCCCTACTCGCAGATAAGTCGCCAGTTCCCCGGTTGACCGGTCAAAAGGAAGACACCGCGAAGAGTTCCAAGTTTGGGGGCCCGTATCTCTTCCGCCCCTTCCCGTTTCTTCCGCTGGCGGTGGATTCTGCGTCGTCATATCGGCCCTCGTGAGTGACGTGTCGGCGGGAAGGCCGAGTCGGCGACGACGCGAACGTCGCTTACTGTTCGGCGCGACAAAGCCGAGTTCGATCGCTGGCCTGTCCACGCGGGCGTAAGCGTGGCAATCGCTACGTCGGGCTGCCGTCACATTTCATCAGTAAACACGATAAAGATGAAAGCAATGCGGAGTTGTTTAACGTGGCTTGAAGAAAAAGTGCGATTCCTTGCGCTGCGCTTGCGGCGGTTCTAAGCGTTTGAGACACGGGGTTTACGGGTCAGCCTACGAAAACTACTGTTACACAGACAAGCTCAGATTCTCAGATGCCACTAATGCTCAGTCTCTGCTTATGCTACTTGTATGAAACACGCGCAACACTCAGAATAAAGGATTAACTGTCGCGACAAAAGCTCGAAACTTATATTGATTGTCACTGCTGAAAGGATGTAGACGATTCCCGAAACGACATCGAAGCGAGAGATCCCGCGTGCACAAAACTTCACTGTTCGGTATGATGTTCGGGTTTCGTTCGAACGTATTTTGGTAGACAAAACAACAACAAAACAGGCAGTTTCAGGCGTTCACAAAGAAAGTTCTTGATTGATTGATTGTAGGCTTTAACGCGCCGACGCAACGCAGCCGATGAGGCGCGCCGTAGTGGAGGCCTCCGGATTAATTTTGACCACCTGGGGATCTTTATCGTGCGCCGAAATCTCGTACACACGGGCGTTTTTGCTTTTCGCCTCCATCAAAAAAGCGGCCGCCGCGGCCGGGAATCGAACCCGCGACCTCGTGCTCACAAAGAAAGTTCTGCACATTCATGTAAACCCTTCGCGTGCGATCATGTAACGCCTCATGCGGACGAGCCAGCGAAATAGCGAACTTCCTAAGAAATAAAAGTGCGGCGCACGTCAAAAAGCTACAGTAACTACAACATGGGCGGCAGCCGGTTCCTTCCCTTAGCTATTCATAGCAACATTTTTTTCCGCGTTGACGCTGCAGCAAAGTGGCATATCCCCAAAACAACGCGACAGTATCAAGCCATACGTATACACGGAACCATATTGATCTAGCTGGCGGCAAACGCTAAAACCGAAAGAGTCGGTAGACAAGCCCGCAGAGCCCCCCTTGAAACTCCTTACAGGACAGGCGAGCTTCATTTCACAATGAGAGTGGAGTATACTCGGTGTAAAATTTTGAACAGTGCGGAGCGTTGTTAATAACCCACTCGAATAGACCGATCCCGCGCAGTTCCGGACAACCGGTGCGCGGTTTGGATAAACATCGGGCTCTCTCCAGTTCGCGAGCGTGTTTGCATAGCGCGCCCGCAATGCATACGCCACCGCCGCAATAACAACCTCTCCTCTGCGACACATCCGCAATGGGAGCAGACCGCCAGTGTTACGAACTGCAATCCAAATCATTATTACCAAGGTATAACGACGTGGAAACCCGGTAGTTGCGTGGACGCTGCGAAAGTTTTAGCGGGACAAGCAGACGTCTCGTGGATAAGAATGAAGCCCGCTCCCGGAGTCATCACGCGGTCTGTTGGGGCGCGTGGCCGAATTAACAAAAGAGTAAAAACCCATCAGCCCATCCAATATGTGAAGAGGTATACGAACAGCGAAGCTCGCGAGACGATATGCGTTGTCGGCCGGGGGCGCAGTCCACGGAGTGCACGAAACAAAACACGTTTGTTCGTAATTTGCGATCTAGCATATAGTACTTCCTAGTTAATTAGTTGAATGAAACTTGGTAGCACTAGAGCTTTATTCTGGCGGACAAACATTGCGCTGTCCGTTTACCCTCCAGTAGAAACCAATGTATTGACAGCGGGCGGGAATTCCACAATTTTTATAACTTCCCTGTCAACTAGGTAATTACGAAGAGTAGATGAAACTCGGCGTACTGCTAGATTCGCCCCAGCGGCTAATTCTCATACGATCTGTTTCGGGATAGTCCCGGAAAAAAAACGACAGTTGAGGAGTTTTCTGCTCCCTAATTCCACCGGAGAAGTTCATGTACTGACAGCGCCTGAGAATTACGTAACGTTTATACCTTCACTGTGAACAAACTAATCGAGGCAAGTGAGTGAAACTCGACGCAATGATAGAGTCGGCCTAGCGTCCAATTCGAGCACGCTTTTCTTTCCAAAGATAGGTTGAGAGCTACAGAGCGTTCGCGGCAAACTGGAGACGAGATTATTTTTTGTGCCGACGCGACGCGTGGACGTATACGGACGTCGACCGCCGTCAGAAGATAGCTATGCACAGCTTCGCTGCAAAATATTACAGACACCCCACAATGGGGGCTGAAGCGGCTCTGCTATACACCAAGAACCCCTCAAACTTGGATTCACTACTAAACACACATGCAGCGCTGAGAACATAAGAAGAGTGATTCTAAAGTAGAAATCCTCGGGGCCTTTTAGTAAACTGCTTCACCAGAGCCCGTGTATAACTCTGAAGCGCTACACTCACTGTGTGAACATGGGAAAGGCGTCAGTACAGGATGAACTGATATGCGGGTTCAAATCGAGCATGTTAAACAACGCGAATGCGGGAACCCACGCGTAACAGCGTATTCGTCGCAGAAAAAGTACTTCGTGCAGCTACAGATAAGGGGAAGGTTCTCCGGCATAGGCAACATACAGCGAAACGAAAGGGTCCGCAGTAATGAAGAAATACTCCCATTTGAAAGATCATGCAACTCAAAAAACTTCGCTATGCCAGGACAGTTCGCTGTCATGAGCCCCGTACCACTGCCGCCTCACTCATTCCAAGGTTCTGGTGAGATGCGCGCACTTTATAAATGTATATTTTCAATTAAATAAACAAACGCGCCAGCATCGACACCACGCATCAATGTCGCCGTGTGAGCCGGCCGCGGCCACAGCTTCGCCGTTTCAGAACGACGGCGCACGGGGGAACGCGTTGTGAAAACAGGTGGTCGTACAGGGACCATTTTCCCAGGGAAAAGACACCGCCTTTCTCCGGAGCGGGCGCGTAGAAAACACACGGCTGTTTCGGCGATGGCGCCTCGTCCCAGACCGTGTTTTTATATTCTTTTCTCATCTTACGCTCGCTTACCGTTTTTCGTTGTTCTGTTCTATTTCCCTACCTTGGTGGAGACGTTGTGCCGTATCGACCGGACGAAAAAAAAGGGGGAGAGGGCTCACGACGAGTAGCGTTGTTCGTCGTCATTTTGAGCTGAGCTTTTCTGCGATCGCCGTCATTTCCTCGACAGCACCGAGAGAGCCGACAGGCTGGGCTCTGTATCGCTAAAACGTCGACAGATACTTTTCAGACCCTCTACACCGTGAAGGGAAGCAAAAGGTAAACACGATTGCACCCAGACATGCGAGAAGGGACGAGTTACGGGAGAAGCGTCCAAGAAAACCGCTCTCACGTGGGATTGAGTGAACCGCTTATAGTCTTTAAAGTTGTCACTACGACACAGCCTGTTTCCCACCCTGCCCCGGCTGAGTCCCCACACAGGGCATAAATATCGCGAACTGTGCTGACAGTTACTAACGCTAAAGCTTTCTATAGGCTATAGCATTTTGTGATTCCAGCCTTCCCGCCAGCCGTGCCCGGAAATGACGTCATTAGACCAAAGCGGAAACGTATGATGTCAGCAGCAATCGTCAAGTATAAATGCGTTAAGCCTAACATTAGGCCTAACGCCCGCGGCCTAATATTAGGCCTAACGCCATCGTTAGGATCAACGTTAGGGCAAACGTTAAGCCTAAACGTAGGCCTAAGAAGAACGACTGATCAGGGCTCTCAGTGATAGCAACAGCGAGAAAAAGGTAAAGACATCAATAAAAACGGATGGCGACGAAACAAGTGGTGTCATCGGCACGTTTTTTTTTTCTTCTCTTGGGTTGGAGAGTAAGAAGAGTAAGAAGAAAGGCGAACGGGCGCGCGATAGTGTATCACTTCATTCATACATTCATTCATTCATTCATTCATTCATTCATTCATTCATTCATTTCATTTATTTTGCAAAGGATCATCAGACTGTTTGGACCCGTAGCCAATGGCTAGTCCTGGGTCCAAAAAGAAAAAGTATGCAGCGATGCAGGCTTTCTGCTATAGAAAATAGAAACTAACACTTCAAAACACAGACTGCTGTAAAAATCTACTACAAGCATTTTTTTAACATGCAATCTTCGTCCCCAGCAATAAAATTTATAATCGCGATAGTTTAAAAAGGTGCACCAGGAAGGCGAAACGCCAACAAAAACAATCGGAAATCCACGAAGGCCAGTGATTTATGAAGCAAGTGGTGGATTCAAACTCCAGAAAATGGTTCGTGGGTGACGACGCAGCTGTTAACAGCTAGGGTGCAATTTAAAGTTTGGTCAGGCGAGCAGGTGAGCGTTTTCGGATTCATGTCCATTCGGAACACCAGGAAACGAAGCACCTGGCCTTCTGACACGGTAACAAAGACATTTACGAGCCGAGTTAAATACTGCAGAACAAAAGAGACCCACACCGACTGAACAAAGCCTAGCAGCAGAAAAAGAAAACTACGGAGGGAAAAAAAAAAAAAAGAAAACGGAAAATGGGTTTCATTTACGTAACCCCGCGAAAGAAAAGTGCTCGTCGGGAGACAGAAAGAAAGAGAAGAGAGCGAGCAGACGATAAAAGAAGACGAAAACCGAGCAGAAAATAGAGTAGGCTTCTGCGGTTGGCAGATGGAGCAGACGACAAGGGGGCCGATAGGCGCATGTTTGCGGGACGGACACGTGCACGGTCACGTGACGGGGCTGAAATGGCGGGGGAGGATGGGAAAGGGGGGAGTCGGTACATGGTGCGTGATTGTGACGCGCATGATTGCGTCTAGAGCAGCATGCACGCGCGTCACGTCGTCACCCACACGACCAGGAACAAAAGAAAAGGCTCAACCACTCTGCAGGCCTACCATAGCGTGCAGACGTGGACGTTGTTTGCGCCGCTACGGCCATTTGGGGCGAGAAAAAAAAAAAAGAGGATTGAAGCCCGCTTGTGTTCTTCATCTGATAGGGGTCCCGGAACGCGACGCACGGAAGAGCAATAAAGAAAGCGTGCGCCGGTTCTTGGGCTCGTTCACGGCCGGCAAGCTCGCTGCTTCCTCAATTTTTTTTTTTTTTTTTTTTTTTTTTTTCCGTTCTTGGTGAGGCACTACTTCGCTGCGCGGATGATACTGCGCGCGGGAGGACCAGCGAAGCCCGAATTGCGCCCTCAAACGAAATAATTTAGAAACGAAATATTTTAAGTCATTAAATCAGAAAAATACTTTGACGCGTTTTTATGGCTCAAAGTGCATATGCTCCACTCAAGAGGCAAGCTTTAAATTCTGTGCGGCCAGGAAGAACGTAACTGGTCCATGAGCTTGTGACGAAGGCTGTACTCAGCCGCTCATCGTAAATTGGCGAGCTCGGAAAGTCCACGCGGAGGCGCACTGAAACTCCACTGCCTATCGCGTGCGCATAACACGCTGACAACGTTATTAGCAAAACTGCCTCATAATATGAAAATATCAACGGCCCTAATCTATGAGTACCAGACACAGAAGCGTCCAGGAACCGCGCTGGGGCATACACACTCGCCACGTACGTATACGCCTGCGTCAAGCTATGAACCAATGTTTCTTTGGGCGAAACGCGGCAAAAGCGCGGTTTTCTAGCACGCTCGCTCTATGCCCTATAACTGGTAAAATACGGTATACTTCTGTCGGCCATATCACCCGGCGACTCCACTCCCAAGAAAACTAAGACGATTTTTGTGTAAGTGTGTCACGTTTGCAGTAAGAAAAAAGGTAGTTCGAGGCAAACGCAGAACGTATGTTAATGAGTCACTGAAATCAATGAGGGACGCGGGTTCGATTCCCGGCCGCGGCGGCCGCTTTTCTGAGGGAGGCGAAAAGCAAAAACGCCCGTGTGTACGAGATTTCGGCGCACGTTAAAGATCCCCAGGTGGTCAAAATAAATCCGGAGCCCTCCACTACGGCGCACCTCATAGCCTGCATTGCGCCGGCGCGTTAAACTCTACAATCAATCAATCAATCAATCAATCAATCAATCAATCAATCAATCAATCAATCAATCAATCAATCAATCAATCAATCAATCAATCAATCAATCAAATCAATGAGGACGGAAAAGAGGAGAAGAATACGTGTTAGTCGAAAGAGTAGTTATTGCTTCCATTCGTTGAAAAAAGCGGTGCATACAAAAGAGATTTAGAGTGATAAGATAAAACTCAACTTACTACTTTCATAAAGCGCAATAAAGTCGTGCATACAACGGCTCTTTCACAACACATTATAACGAAGTTCCAGCTGAGATGGCAATATATCAACAATTCGTAAGCCACAAGCGTCCCCACTGTTTCCATGAGTCATATTTTTTTTTATTTCTATAAGCCTTAAGTCAATATGGCTTACAGAAATAAAAAAAGAAGTAATTATGCGCTACTATTACCTTGTGTCTCATTTATTATCCCCAAGACCCGTCAAAGAAGAATTCGATTCCGTAGCATTAAGGCGACGCTTCGCACCCAAAACAACGCAAAACTAAAATGGGGGCCGCTGGTATGCGACAGAGGATTCATTTGGTTACGGTACGATTTCGTGGCATTGTAGTGCATGACGTCACAGATATAGTCCACGTCCCACACGCTTCAGCTCGAAGGAAACACGACGTGGAAGAGGCAATGAGCTTCCGAAAGAGGGATTACAGGGCGAGCTTGGAAGACCGAAACAGAATCCGACAGGGAAGAACCAAACACACGCAAGCGACTCAGTCCCGTCCATGACGTCAGCTGGCTAGGGCAGACTGACAAGCGCTGAACGAGAGGGGAGTCGGGGGAGGGAGGGTCGGGACAGAGAAAAAAGGAGGAGAAAGGCGGTGAGTCATGTTTTCCCAGCGACGACGCACTCGGCCCACGAACGGGACCGACCGGTGGACACGCTCCCGCCGGGCGCACTCCACGGGACGCCCCTGTAGTGAGGAAGACGGCTTCTCCGCCGAACAAACAAGGAAGGCACGCCACACTATACAGTGGGGGCTTATCATCGCGTGCTCCATTAAGCGAACTCTGTGGGGGGTGACTGTATGCGCGTAGTTTGATGGGGAAAATGCGTGCATCAGGGATGAGCAGACGGTCGCTTGAGACATGGCGAAATGTACGCGCGCTGACGGTAGATTATTTTTTTTCCGCAGTCCGCGACTATTTTCGTTGTCTGCACGCGACATCATGGGATGTGGACGACGTATTGAAAAGAGAAAAGTTGTGTTGACGGGGCGAGTGGAAGAGCTACACACGCTGAGGAAATGACCACCTGAAAAGTAATTTATTAAACGCACTGGTTTGGGTATTCTTCTAAGGCACGCTAGTTTGTCTTTGTCTTCGTGAAAGGGGCTGAATGGGACCGTTTAGAACCAACGTTCAATTATACGTTAACGTAAAGCTGTAAGCGCATGATTACGTGCTAAACGGCTACCGTTACCGAATGCAAACGTTGCACAACTCGGAACATCGAGTGGGCTGGCTCCACTCTTTTCAAGCCCGTCTTACCGATCGAAAGAAAATGAGTCATTATGTAGACGCAGATATTACGTAGCACAACTTTTTCTCATTAAGCGATATCAAAAACGTATATTAACCGGCGCTAAATATATAGAAGCTGCTTTAGTCATTACGGCCGTGTCAACGTGCACGAACGCAAACTGCAAGTGGCTTGAATCTCGTAAAGATTGAGATAGCCCCTTCCACCCCTTCTCTACCCCTCTATTTCACCACAGCCTTTGCTACACCTGGCTTCTGGTTCCCTTAGTGTGCAGGTTTAAAAAATCCCCGAACGGAAAATCACGGAAAAAGACAGGACAGAGTACGCAGGCTTCCACTCCTACATTAGAGGTGTTGGCGCGTGTCGCTGTTGCGCAGCGTTAAAAGGATCGGGGGAAAAATACCGTAGAAAAGAAAACTAACGCGGGCCTAGAACATCGCAAAACACGAAGGAACAGCGTGATGAATTTGAAGCGGAACGTCGGGCGACAGAAATGGGCATTTGAAAACGCAACAGGGGGAAGAGGGTAGGAGACAGCTGGAGTGCAGGGCCGGAAACAGGTTATATATAAATATATATATATATATATATATATATAATATATATATATATATATATATATATATATATATATATATATATATATATATATATATATAAATATATATATATATATATATATATATATATATATATATATATATATATATATATATATATATATATATATATATATATATATATATATAGAGAGAGAGAGAGAGAGAGAGAGAGAGAGAGAGAGAGAGAGAGAGAGAGAGAGAAGACGCCGGGGTGTACCAGAGGGAGAGAGGGAGAAAGAATCGAAGCAACGGCACGCGAACGAGAAAGGAACGACAATGAAAGACTCGTGGCGGTGCCAGCGCATGTGTGTATCGACGAGCACGCGGCAGGCCTCGAATAAGGTCCGTTTCCATGGGGGTAGCCCCGCAACGTAACGCGGTCGAAGACGAACGTCGTTGCGTAACGAGAGCGCGGAGGGGCACCTTCGTGCGGACAACGGGGCCGCGTGGCCCGGCAACAGAGCTACACTGCCGCGTGCGCATCATTCGTTCGGTTTGGTTCTTCTCCCCACCTTATCAAACCAACCTGCTCTGTCCATAATTAGCTTGTGACCCGATGTTAAAATACGTGTATACTATTGGCGACTTTTCGCTCCGTATCCACTTCGTTATATACGCGGCAGCGCAAAAAAGTTATTTTTCGAAGTTCCAGAAAAATCAAAGCAGCTTTTTTAAAAGAGAAAGACGGTTAAAACACGTTTTCTCTCATGCAACCTCAGTCAGGAAGCCCAAAATCTAAACTGATTCGACCATGCCGAAATGGTGCGATCGGATAGACGTCAGCATCACAAGGCGAGATACCCGGGTTCGATTCCGACCACAAGGAGCGTTTTTTTTTTTTTTTTTTTTTTTCTAGAGCCACTCGATGTGCCTTTGTGGAAACCCGCTGTGCAAGTTTGCTTTCCTGCTCTCCGTTTTGGCGTAACGATGGACAGCAGGAAAGTGGCATAAAAAGGGTCGCTTGCTTTAAAAATTGGAGGGCGATTTGGCTTCTCCGTTAATCGCGGAACGTCAGCTTACGTCTCCGCCTGATTTGCCTCCGTCTTCTGTGGCGTCCGTCGAGGTAGAGCATTAATTGACGAGGTCGAGCATCGGCCTTTGTAGTGCGCCCGGCACAGATACACGGCAAGATAAACATCCTTGTACTAAGAGCGAGCGCGCTGCGGCGTATCACACCCTAGTGCTGACACCATCGCACCCCGTAACAGCGCCCGCGAGCGGTGAAACCTTTCCGCTCCTGCTTGCACACCACCTGTGGGACAGCGCCTTATGATTTACCGAGTTTCAGGTTTCTGAGGGCGTCACAAGATGGCGCTACTGGAGTTCTCGCTCGCGGTCAACGCCGCCGACGACACCGGCTTTTCTGCAACACGCTACGCGTAAAAAAGTTCTGTTGTACGCCCGGCGACAATCCACTTATGATAAGCGCACAAGGCGTAGACAGCCCTTGATGTAGACGTGCTGGTCCCACTTCCACCTCAGTGTTTTCGTAACACAGCTTGAATGAACTCGCAACAGTTTCACAACGTAGCCTGCTCTAGCGCGCGCTGTCACCTGCGGCCGCTACCGACCGATAAAAACCCGGGATCTCATAAATGACTTCTTCCTAACGACCTTAACGACCACAGCAGCGTCTCGAAGTGACCGTGGGCGCTATTCATGCCTCATTGTTCTTACCTCCATAGAAAATAAAAAGTAAACGAAGGCGACGGAAAACTAGGGGACAAACAAATGAACCTGAGGGCACAATAACAGCATAGTAAAAAAACAAGATGAGAGTGGCCCGTTGCCCCCTCTTCCCGCCCCGGCGTGCGCCCTCCCAGCGGAGACCGATTCGGCTTGTTCAAAAACGTCGTTCAACGAACAATACGGGGAACCAATGAATCGGTTTGGAGATCATCAATAACGCTGTCCGGCTCACAAAGGCAGGGAGAACGGAAGAGGAAAAAAATGTCTCCGGTTGGAGAGTATCAAGGCCGAATAAACGGGGGAGTGGGGAAAAAAGGGAAAAAAATTGAACATCGGAACAATACGGAGCTACGAAAAAGGCAAAAAAGAACGAAGTACGGTTGCCACGGCCGCAACAACATGCCTTTTTTTATGAAGGGAAAGGCGAAGGAGGGGTTTAGGAAGGAGGAAGAAAGAGTGCAGACGGACATATTGTCGCGGAGGGTGGGCGCGCGTCCCCACGGGGAACAGCGGTCTGGCGGGACCACCCTAACTCCCCCCTGGATTCCCAAATTTGCTTCGCTTTTCGACAATGCTATACCTCCTCCCCTTGCGCTAACGCCCTTGAACTTCTGTGGGATCTGCGTTTTCAAAAGAACACTACACCCTTAGCTTCGCCTTTGTTTTCTTTGTGTGTTTTTAACGCGTTTTCCCACTCTTCTCTTGAAAAATGAAATATTTTAACTCTTAGTTTCGATTCCCGGCCACGGCGGCCATTTTTCTAATGGAGCCGAAACTCGAAAACACCCGTGTGTCGAGATTTCGGCGCATGTTTAAAGATCCCCAGGTGGCCAAAATTAATCCGGAGCCCTCTGCTACGGCGCGCCTCATAGTCCAGGTGTCACTTCGGTGCGTTAAACCCCACAGTCACAGTTCGTTAAACATCGGTGTGCCACAAGAAAAAAAAAAAAAAACGAAATCATAAAAATACGTCTCTTGGAACTCGTACAGTCGTCCCTTTTATTAGCTAGAACAACGCTTGACTAACTTATGGTCTTCTCCTGTCTCCGTGTAATTAGTAAGTCACAACTGCAGCCTTGCTTGCAAGTCTAACGGGGCACTGAAGTGTTCAGCATTCGCTCAAACAGTTTTTTGCCAGAATACGCGAGATATGCGATGCTGAAGTCGATTCTGCTGCTCCAGATAAGCGCATAGATGCGACTGCAATAATCAACCGCAATGATCAAGAAATGTTGAAACCATAATCGATTTTGTTCACGCAACTGCTCCCCGGAACACCACGAAGAGGACAGTTTTTAGCGTACTATGTTTCAGCGTCTCAAAAATGTTCTTTAGAGTAGTGTAGCGAACTAAACGACCCCAATCATTTCCAATGAGATGGCTAAACAAGGAAATCCATTTACTCCCTACAAAAGTCTCCCAGACACGCCTTTATTTGGCGCGAACAACAAACAACATACGCGGACATGCGCGCGCTGACAACCATTCCGTGTTCAGGAGACGAACACGAAACAGAAAACCGGAGCCTCTCAGCCTTTCCGACCGACCGAGAGCTTAAAAACTAGTCGCCTGCGAAGTTACCCACAAGTCAAAAAAAAAAAAACCAACTTTACACAAAAAGAAAAAAGAAGGTGAGCCAGAACAAAGAAATATTGTTGGGAAATTTAGAAGATGTGCATGGGAAGACGACAAAACAAAAGTTTGATGCGAGAAAGAGAAAAGAAGCGCGAAAAACGAATGAATGGGGAACGAGACACCAAAGAACTGCGCAGCGCCTCCGAGCCGGTCGTCTGCGAAACAGGGTCGCCCAGCAGACGACGGAAAAGCTTTTAGCGTCCCAAAATGGACGACGCTGTTAATCCGGAGGTTGGTTGCGTCAGCAGCAAAAAAGGCTGGTCAGAGCGACGAAGGGCACTTTGAAAACGGCCTTCCCTATCTTCGCCCCGACTCACACACACATGCTCTCTCTCACCGACTCTCTTGCCCTGTTTAGGAAACCCGTATATCTTTCGCTGACGTGTGTAGCTCGCGCGAGGAACAGGCTTCCGTGTCGGTCGTCTGCACGGCTACTGCGACCCCGTGCCACGCGCTGTTTCCGACCGCCGAACCGACGAAAAACAGGCTGTAGCAGACGACATTTACAGCGCCCATCGGAGAGGCCAAGTTTCTCCGATACCATCAGGCTTTTCCACCTTTCTGTGTCACTATTATTCATTCTCGCGGAGGGAAGTTGGTAAGGTTATTTTAACGCTTTTTTGAAAGTACGATGCGAAAGTACAAAAAACAAATTCGAAGCTTGCGACCAGCTTCAGCAAAGAACCACGCTGCCTGTATAAGCGCGGTCCACACCAGCAGACGATGCTCAAAATCCCGCTGTCACATACGACAAGCACGCGGGCGAAATTCTACTGCGGAAGACGTGTTTCATTTCCTTTTTTTTTTAACTTCAAAGAGGGCCCAGAGAAAGTTATTAGACCGGATACAGCACCCCAGACCGTAAGAAAAGCAATTAAACGATACGAAGAGTGGTGACTAAGCCTAATGGAGCGCATTTCAGTGGCGTGATTAGGACTAGCGTCCTGGCATGGTCCGTTCTGTCTTCCTCACTTGCCAGTGCCCAAGAGAAATAGTATAGAAAAATGAAAATAAAAAGAAATGGGTAATAGAGCCGGGGAGGAACAGTAATAAGCGGAGCTCTTCGGACGCCTAAATGATTACATTTGCACAGGTACAACGGTACAGGAATCAGCACTTAGAACACCCGATCCTCTCATCCGCGATACGGTACAAAAAAAAAAGAAAAAAGGTAAGGTTGTTAAAAACGAAGACGGAAGAGCTTTCGACTTCAGTCTGGAACGAGGCGAACATCAAAGAGTTCTTTCTCGCGGCGAGAGTCTCTGGCATTTCGAAACTTTCCCAACGGATTAAAAAGAGAACGAGGATGATACGCGGGGGCGGAACCACGGTATAAGGTATACACCATGATCCAACGGTGCACTCAGCGCACTCATGAAAAGGGTGCAATTCATTTCCTACCTCAGGTAGCAGCAGATACGGCGCGCGTTTTTCGGAAAATTGAAGGCGAAAGCACGGAAACGGCGATGCGCGCAAGATATAGACGCAAAATCGAAGGATTCATCTTTGCCTCTGAAAGTCCGCGTCCTTTCCCCAGCTTTATTTTGTTTGGTTATTGTAATTTCTCTCACGTAGAACCGATCCCCCTACTGGCGAAGTCTGCTGCGAACCAAATTTTAGCCATGTCACGGAGGATACGAGACGAGACGAGACAAGCCAAGACGTATAAGCGCAGAGACGAAGCCGGCCGTGTAAGAGGCGTGTAATCCCCGCTAAGACGCGAATTACGATCAATACGTTATGCTTAAATTAATTGAGACACGGGACGGCAGGCTTACCGGATTTCTCCTAAGTGCACGCCAGGCGGTGCCGAGAAATATTTCTGACGGGAACGCGGGAGGCAGGGCGAAAGAGACGGGAAAAATGATTTTAATGCGTCTAGAGTACATGCTTAGACATGCCATCATTAGGCGGTCGCCTAAGAAACTTCACCAAACTTCAGAACACAAAAAATAACAAAATACACATCTATAGCCACTTTATTATTATTTTTTCGTACTAAAAATGTGAAAACTAGCGTTTCTCTTTCTTTTCTTCTTTTTTTTTTCCGAGTTTCGAACTAACGGCGCCAACGTCTGAAAGGTGCCCGGAGTTAAAAGCGGTCATTAGAGCTTGTTCAAGCGGAGAAAGTAAATACAACGTGGAACGGCTTCTAAAAGACGAGCCCGCGCGCCGAGATACGTTTCGGCG
>NW_027526225.1:57016904-57041904 GCF_048455015.1 Haemaphysalis longicornis | reverse complement strand
ACAACGTACCTGCGTCCACCAACTCTCAAACAAACATCATTCCTCCTACGTGTAGCGGTAAAAAGGTGCTGATCGGGATGGCAATTGCCGGCATACCACGCATGGCTAGGTCTGCTCGTTAATAAACATCACCACCACCGCCACCACCAACACCATCTACAGTCCTCATTTAGGGTGCTTGAAAATGTACACAAACTCATGAACCGTGACAAAATCTAGTCTGAAACGTCTTGACGAATAGGGAGCCGCACGTCGTCGTACAGTTATCCCTAAGCCGCCCTTTCCCTTCCCGCTCCCGATAACCACTATTGCTGTACCAGTGCGATAACGCAAAGTAATGGATGAATTTGTGAGTGAGTGAGTGAGTGAGTGAGTGAGTGAGTGAGTGAGTGAGTGAGTGAGTGAGTGAGTGAGTGAGTGAGTGAGTGAGTGAGTGAGTGAGCCAGCGACAGACACCACTCACTGCATCACGAGGAGGAGGAGGCTCGGGAACCTCTCAGTCCATAAACAAAGTAACCTAACAATCGACATCACCTAAAACCAAACACAAGCGCAACAGAAGCACGCAGGAGACGTCAGACATGTAGGGAAACGAAGCGCCACCCAATCTCTCCGAACGCACAACTCCATCCCGAAAGACCAGTCCAAGCACGCAAACAGTGAAATCCAGTCAGAGCGAATGCGAGCACCTAACTAAACTAGACGCCCGTTGAAATCACTTTGAAGGATGCCCATAAAGGGATGAGCAAGATGAAAAGAGCGGCCGGCGGGGAACGCAAACAGCAATCAAGATAGCGGGCGCTGCGGACAGTTGCCCCTGTCACCGCCCATTGCAGTAATCATTCGGCAAGCGACAGCGCTCTGCCTCGGACGCTGGTGGAACTAGAGCAATGAAGCAAGAGCGCCGCAGGTGGCGGAGGCAGACGATAGAGAAACAAAAGCGTTAACACTAACTAACCCACGGAAACAACAACGAGTAAGCTCAACGGCTGCTCTTCGTCCAGTGACGTCAACGCAGGAAACGCGTAGCCTTTTTCAGTTGCCCGCACTCAGTCCCGTTCTCCTCACGGCCAATAAAAGAACCAAGGGCGAATAAAGATAGCGAGGTATAAAAGAGATAACGGAAGCTGGATCGGCACGAGGGAACAAGATACGCGTCCAGGAAGGTTAACGGGAGGTAAATATCCGCAACGGCGTGGATAGGCAGCTGAAAGCGACTGCTTCGAAAAAGAAGGCAAAGAAAAAGTAGCGAGAGAGAAAGAACAGTGCACGTCTACATTAACGGAAAGCGCAACAACACGCGGCCTCACGTACACAGCCGAGTTCGGCAGAAACGCCGAGCGAGGAGTTGCGATAAAACGAAAAAAAAAAAAGAAGCCCGTCGAAGCGAAGCGGACAGCCGTATGAGAAAACGCGGCGGTGCAACGAGCTGTCGACTCGACGGCGCGCAGGAAATGAAGACCAGCAAAAAGAGAGGGGGGCGAAAACGAGAAACGAGAAAGGTTATTCGGGATGACGACGTAATCAGAACGGTGCTTTTTCGGCGGAGTGATGAACGAGGAAGCGGCGGAAAACAGACAACTCGGGTCACCTCCAAACAGACCGGCTGCAGCGCCGCCCCCTCAGTTTTCGTTTTTTTTTTTTTTTCGCGCTCCGTTGTTTTGTAGTTGCTCTGTTTCGCTTGCTTACTGGCGGTGATAACTTCGGCCCTAGAAGCGCAGCTTGTGTAGCGGTGACTATAGCAAGCCGGGGACATTTAAATAACATGTGACGGAAAACCACACGAGCGTTCTGCGAATTTTACCGCTAGCCGAAGTTGTTATTGATTGAAACTGGCTGGTAGGAAATATTTGATTTATAAGTATCTAATTGGAATCCGCTAATTGTAACTGCGCGCGAGAAACATGGCAGAGGGTGCACGTTTTTGAACGACACTCACCAGGCGACGAACCAGGCGATTATGAACGCGAGCATAGGAGCAGCCTTGACGGCGGGAACAAAGCACTAGCTCAGGAGATGAACGGACTGTGCAGTATTGAAAGCACGTGCACGCCCCCCCCCCCCCCCCCCCCCCCCCCCCCCTGACTCTATGATGAACAGCGTTATAATAATAAGTCATAACGACGCACGCCAAAGAACTTAACTAGATAGCAACACAAAATCGCTATTATAAATGTTAAACAAAAGCCTTGCCATCCCTCCCCACAGAAAGTTGTTAGGAGAAGCGCGAAATCTTTCTCTCATCAAATCTGCGTCAAAACCTTCGCCAAAAGTGCGTGCAATCGATCGTCAAACCTCCAAAGGCCCAAATCGCAAACTAAAAACGAACCCATGCGACGATTTTTGCGCACTAAGTAAACGCGTCTACAATCTAAACAATCTAATACGAACAATCTAAATGTAGTATACCGATACGTGATTTTTGAGCTAAAGGTATACAATTGTACTCATTCGTTATCGATGCGTCTGTTTTCTTATCTAGAATTACCGTTACTCTTTTGCGATTTTCAAGTAGTCATTTTGGCAGAATGGAATGCTTGATGGTCTCGGCTTCCGTCGCCGGTTTTATGAGAATGGGTAAGTCGGCATCTGGAATGGAGACGTCGACATCATAGACGACGCCCACGGAAGCGCCCTTGCCTGGAGATATGTAGGCACGAACTTTCATTTCCCCCAACGTGGTTAGTTGATGCAACGTTTGACTGCATCCCGGTGACTGCAAAGGTGACTGCATCCCGGCACACGTGAAGGTTGGCCACTTTCGGCACGCAGTTCGACCTTTCATGCCGAAACCATTACAGTGCCACAAATGCCTGAAGATCGGCCGTGTCAGCAGCATTTGTGGACGCGCCACTGTATGCTCGAAATGTTCCGGATCTCACGATGCCAAAGCTTGCACCGTAGGTGTCCTTAAATGTGCCAACTGCCAAGGCGCACACGATGCCTCTTCAAAGACCTGCCCTCGTCTAAAAGAGGAACAGAAGATTCTGAAGCAGGTGGTAAAAGACCACTCGTCACATAAAGACGCATCTGCAAAAGTGCGAAGACGCCGACGATCGCGACGGCGTAGGTCATTGAGCGCTTTCGTGACAAAGGCCGTCCACGACATCTCACGGGAGGATCCCCCAGCGTCGCAGGCACTGCCTCCGCCCCCGCCCCAGTCGCTACCTCCACCTGCAACGCCACCACCAGCGGAGCCAACAATCTGCTTGGCTGCAGCTTCAACTGAGAAAGCCAACAAAACTGGGAAGTCGTCCCCATCGGCGGAGGATTGGCCCAGGCTGCCGTCTCTGTCACCTACAGAGCCCCGACAGGAGGATGCTAAGTCTCACCAGACTTCGAATGCCTCTTCAAAGAAAGAAGATCTGCAAGTCATCGCAGTGCTCAGGGCGCTCATCAACGCCACTCGCAAGCTTCTTTATACGCTAAAGACGCCAACCGCCTCGTGCGCTATGGAAGTCCTGGACGCCCTGGATCCACTACTTGCTAGCCTCGAGTGAAAACATGGTCAAGGTGTCTTCATCAGTACGTCAGGAAATACGTGGAGCTTCCATTTTGCAGTGGAATGCCAGAAGCTTAAAACCTCGACTCTCTGATTTTCGCCAATTTGTGCGTACGAATCTCTTCCCGATTATTGTGATATGTGAACCCAACCTACCCACTCCCATTAGACTATCCGGCTATCAAAGCATCGAATCTTCAACCTGTGGGAACCGCAGCAAAGTAGTGGTATTCATCCGCCGAGAACTCATCTATACAGTGCATTCATTACGGCCGCATGACACCAACCAATATGTGTGCCTCACTGTAAAGAACCACAAGCTCTCCTTCACCCTTCTCGGTGCGTGCATTTCTCCATCAACTAATATTGACGTCCAGAGATTGAAGTATGTCTTCAGAACAGCACCCGGCCCTTGGATCATCACCGGAGATTTCAATTCCCAACACCCACTCTGGGGAAGCTCCAAGATGAACCACAGGGGCCGAAGACTCGCATCGTTGGCATCTCAATATGGACTGTGCTTGCTAAATGATGACAGCCCTACGTTTCTCCGTGGCACATCACACGGGAGCTCTCTAGACCTTTCCTTGGCTTCAACTCGTTTGGCTGGCCGTCTACGCTGGTTCACTGATATTGAAACTCACGGCAGCGACCATATTCCCACATACATCAAGATTATGGGATTCCATCAGTCTTTCTCGCCCACTGTAAACGCTTATATTGACTGGCCTAAATTCCAATCCACGATGGAGGACGCCTGCCGAGATGGGCTTTCAACAAGCCTCGAGGTTGCTATCAGTAATGCAACCCAATCATCCAGGAGATGTACCTCGTTATCTGCAAGTCACGGATTTTGATATCGAACTCGAACGCCTGCGAGCAATTCGACGGCGCGCCGAGCGACGGTACAGGCGTACAAAATCCGTGCACGACTTAAAGGGACACTGAAGTGATATGTAAACATTGCGGAATTACTAGCGCAAATTGTAGTCCGGAGTCCCCAGGCCATGTTTCGACCACTCTAGGCGCGTTTACGCGATTTTATTTAGTAGAAAAACTAATTCGAAAATGCTGTCCTCCTCTCTTTACGCTCGCCCATTTTCTGTGGCGTTTTCGTGTGACGTCAGGAGGGGATAAGCTGGCAATTGGCTGCGCCACGGCAGCGCTACTGCACGGCTCCCCGGCCGACAGAGTCAGTCGGCCCAGCGTTTCGTCCGCCGGCCGCCGGCGGGTCGTCGCAATCAAGGAGGTTAAAAAAAATTGCTTGCTCGCAATTCGTTCGCTTAGTTGAAACGAAGCCAGGACACGTTTGTGAATGAAGAATGTGCCTTTCTTTACTTGGTTTGTTTGTACACTGTATCTAGCTCCAAGTCAAGGTCGCTTCACACAAGCGCTGCCCAAGCGCACATGCGACGCTTCGCTGACTGGTACGCCAGTAGGAAAATATAAGGCCTCTTGAAGGCGGGAGAAGAGTCAGCGAAGTCAATATAGGTACTAAGGAAATAAAATCAACTGATATTTTTACCGTACAGCGTAAAACTAGGGCGCGGGAAGCACTTTTTTGCGCTGGGCGAACAAGCACAGCGGTCAGCAGCACGACTACGCATCTGCGAACGCTTTTCCGTCTACGAAATGCAATTGCTAGACGTGAGCTACTGTGGAAACTCGGGCGATGCTTACTGCACGATCGCAGTACAACAAATAGTCACCTAAGCTGCTTGAAATGCCAAAACTAAACAAAAGTGTAAACCGGTTGTACAATATGTACCCTATATTAGCAAGGCCTTCGCGTCCCGCGCCGTGGCCCAGTAGTCTGGGGCGCCGGGTATGTCGCGGTAAATGTTTTGCAAGTCACGAGTTCGAATCCCCGTGGGTACGTGCTTTTTTTTTTTTGTAAGTTAACTTTTTTTTTCCGCCGATGTTTTCTATATTGAGTTCACCTTTTTTTGGGCCGCAACGTTCATGGCTACACGAACTAGTTCACAAAACGCGCGCAGGCTGGCACTGGCGCGCTAGCGAGTTCTCGTTGGCGTGCTGTTGCCATAAGCACCGACTGCTTGCAGGCAGTGGGCACAGGCCAGAATGAACAGACCCTTGGCCTGGTGCGAACACGCTTTTTACGATACAGGCATGAGGGAGGCAAGCTCCAAATATGGGGGGAAAAGCGCATGACATTTGGGCGTCTGCGGGTACGCGGAGGGCGTTCATGCACTGCGTAGGTCTCGGCTAGTGAATGCTACGACTACAAGCCGTCCTGGGAGGCTTATCTTGTGCATTTACAGCCGACAACATGGTAGAAGCGCGGTACGATGATTACTGAGATATTGAGAATGCTCATCCAAAAACGCCATTGGTTATGTTTTACAGAACCTAAACCGAAACCGAAACTTGTGTGATTGCTAACCTTGGGCATCGTCCAATCACGGCGCCCCTCCTCCCAACGTCACAGCCTTAGTTGGTGCGGCCGCCGCAAACCGCGCATGGTAGTTTTTCTTCTTTCGCGCTTTGTAAAATAATTACCGATTTGTCAACCGGATAAACGATGAAAAGTGTGCTAATTTGAGCCAGTCTACGCAGTGCAAGCAAAAACGGGAGCTTGACAAATTCACTTCAGTGTCCCTTTAAGGGTTGCGAGACGCACACAGAAGCAAATACAGCGACGCATCGCGCAGGTCCAGGCACACAGGTGGAAGTCATTTTGTGAGTCTCTCGACCCTCGGAAGCCTCTGTTTTCTATATGGAGAACAGTGCGTGGACTGGCAATGCCTGTGCAGCAGCGATGCCCATTCAAGGCATTGGCACTCCATGAAAACCGTAGGGAGTTGGAAGTTGCGGAGGATTTCTGCGTGAGGATTGCTGCAACAACCGATAACGTTGGATCTGCGAGGAACAGCCAACCTCCTCGTTCCCGTGAGGAACGTATGGATGTTCTCTTTTCAATGGAAGAATTAGAGGCAGCCCTGGCATCCTGCAGGCGTCGTTCTTCACCGGGTAATGATGGAGTAACGTACTCCACCTTATGCCACCTAGGCCCTGGAGCTCGACAAGCGCTTCAGGACCTATTTAACCAGACATGGACAGATGGTGTCGTACCCCCACAGTGGAAAACAAGTCGTCTCGTTCCATTGCTAAAGCCTGGCAAAACTCCCCTTGATCTGGCATCGTACCGTCCTATTGCCCTGGCAAGCTGCCTTGGCAAAGTCATGGAAAGAATGATCCTCACGCGGCTACAGTGGTTCCTCGAATACCACAACGCATATCCGGAGGCTATGGCCGGTTTTCGACGAGGGCGTTCTTCTATTGACTGTGTGGTAGATTTAGTCACGTTTGTACAGCAAGAAAAAAGCCGCAAACGGCTCTCAGCAGCCCTCTTTCTCGACGTCAAGGGGGCCTATGATAACGTGCTTCACGAGTCAGTACTAGACGCCCTTCAGCACTTTGGACTCGGTGGCAGAATTTACAAATGGATACACAGCTTCTTGTCCGAAAGATCATTTTTTGTAATGACAGAAGACGGCCCAACATCGCAGCATATCATCAAACGTGGTGTTCCTCAAGAGGGGTGCTAAGCCCAACCCTCTTCAACCTAGCGATAATCGGGCTTGTCCACGCTCTACTGAAGACTGTCCGTATATCCATTTACGCCGATGACATCTGCCTCTGGGCTTCGGCTGTTAATCGACCTCAGCTGCGAGCACGGCTTCAAAAAGTGGCCAATGTGACGAGGGCATACCTCCGAAAGCAAGGACTCAGTATTTCTAGTGAAAAGTGCGCGGTCGTTGCGTTTACCCGAAAAACCGGCTGTAGCCCGAAAGAACCCATTCCCGTTTGACCCCTTCCCGTTTGAACCCATTCCCGAAACGCCCTTCCCGCTTGACCCGTCCCGTGTGCGCCCGTTCCCGAAACGACCTTCCCGTTTGGGCGCTTCCTATTTCAGCCCGTTCCCAAAACGCCCTTCCCGTTACAACCCGCTCCCAAAGCACCCTTCGCATTTGAACCCGCACCGTTCCAACCCATTTGAATTTCTGAAAATATGCGTTACCGTCTTCGAAACTGTTCCCCAAAGTGTGCTTACAAGCAACGGGTCACGCACTGAAAACTTGTATGCACCACATTTTCCGGAATCGACCGATATTTCCGGCCGATAAAAGTTTCCGAATGCCTTAGGCCGATACTGCCCTCTTGACCCAAAATTTGTAGCGGCGAAAGTGTACTATAAAGATTCCCAATATCTTGAGGAATGCACGCATTGGATTTTTCTGCAGTTGGTGTCGGTACGTGCGGCTGAAATTTATTTATCAGCCGCTCTTATGCTCATTGTTTGGAGCGGAGCTTTGTCTTTTGGTTGGAGAGATCTAGCTCAAAGATGTCCGTACGAGAGACTTTATAAAAGGTAAGAACATGTGCAGAAATCTGAGAATTGGCTACAAATACCTTTCCTACGTGAGTAATGGGCAGATAGTTTTATTTATTTACTGATACTTTACGGTCTGGTCGGGCTCATGCAGGAGTGAACATAAAAACACATCAGTATTGGTTGGCGTAGTTTAAAAACGCCCCACACAAATAAGTAAAAGACATAAATATGTAATAGACGCAAAGGGGTCCGAACAAGGATATGCATTCGTAATGTATTCCAATTTTAAATTACGACGATTCAACTAGAACACATATTTACAATAGGCGGGGAAAATTCTTCTAACGATACCGAGTTCACTGTTCGTTCAGTTAACTTATTCCAGTAAGAAATTGCATGATGAAACAAAGAGAACTTTCGAAAAGTAAATCAGCTGATTGGCTGCCTAATAGTCTTACTATGATGTCTTCTCGCTGAACGGCTGTAAAGCCCTTGGAGGTAGTATTCCCGCGTCAATTTTAAGTTTCTGTAGTAAAGAAAATTTAGGCTAGAGACGACCCTGCGCTGCTTAGGTTTCTGAAGGTTTGCTCTATTATGCAAATTGAGTACACTAGAGAGACGGGAATAAACAAAATCAATAAAACGCAAAGCTAAGTTTATAATTTTCGCCGCTTCTCATGACTGCGGTGTTTTATAGCCAGATGTGGCAAATGTATCCAGATACATAGGGTTACTTTATTTTTATACATCTTTTTATCTTTTATAGTTTTCATGTTTTTTTTCGACGATGATGTACACTTGCGCTATTATAACGATTAAATGTGTTAGTCCGCCAAATAGGATTTCTTTCAAAGCGAGGGTGTTTTGCGATTTTTTATTTGTGCTTCCGTGGCGCTTTTCTGGGCTTTTTGATTTTTGGTTTGTTAATTTAAAATATTTGTTTATTAATTTGTTAATTGTTAATTTGTTTGTTAGGCTTTGTTAATTTAAAAGATTTGTTAATTGGTATGACGAATTGTAACCAAATGTCGTCGTCCCTAGATTCAAAAAGTGAAGCCCAGGTTTGAAAAGCAGTCAATGACTCTGGATGTACTGAGCATGCTATCGCAGCGGCTGTGAACAAACGGAAATAAATGAAAAACAATATGAAAATGTTTTTATAACGTTTCATAAACTGGGTACGTTATTCCGGGAACGAGCTAAATAGGAAAATACGAAACGGGAAGGTTCTTTCGCCCCGGGATGAAATGGGAAGGAACAAACGGGAAGGGTGAAATGGGAACGGGTTCAAACGGAAACGGGACAAGTGGGAGAGGGCGAAACGGGAAGGTCGTTTTGCGCCGGGTTGAAACGGGACGGAACAAGCGGGAAGGGTGAAATGGGAATGGGTTCAAACGGGAACCTCCCGAAAAACCATGTCCCGATATCCCATAACCATCAATGGAAAGTCGATACCTTACTCCAGAAATCACAAATTTCTTGGCGTGATCATCGACAGGGACCTGTCATGGAGCGCACATGTGTCTTTCTTAAAGAAGAAACTCACCGCCATCGCCCACATTTTCAAATTTCTCGCTGGAAAGACGTGGGGCACATCGGTCAGAGGAATGCTGCAACTGTACCAGGCACTCTTCTTGGGAGTTTTGCGCTACAGCTTGCCAGCGATATCCGGTACATGCTCCTCTAACCTTCGGGTGATCCAGAGCATCCAAGCGCAGGCTCTCCGCACGTGTCTTGGTTTGCCGCGATGTGCTTCAACAGTGGGCACATTATACATTGCCCAAGACTATCCTACAGCAACTTATGTGACCACTGAGACACTACGGCTACACATCAGGCTCCTCACGAGGCTACCATGTCACCACCTTGCGCAGCTTCCTCAGAGTCGACCACGCTCTTCCTTTGCAGCCATTGTCGCAGCGCACAGGGCTGAGGTACCGTCAGATTACACGCCTGCGGTCACACCGTCCTCCCCGTTGTGGTGCCTGGCAACACCGGACATTCGTCTGCATGTTCCGGGCATTGGAAAAAATGCCGACTTACCACAACTGGCTCTCAGACAGTTTTCTATGAAGTTACTGTACGAACAACACAATGACCGGAAGCATGTATACACAGACGGTTCTGTGACGTCCTCGAGCTCGGCAGGTGCGGTGGTTATACCATCAGAATCAACCAAGATCCGATTCCGTGTCGCCCATGTGACGAGCTCGACGGCTACTGAACTTGCAGCCATCCGTGAAGCTCTTCAATACATCATGGAAGCTTCTCCCCAAAAATGGTCCATTTTTACCGACTCCAAAGGCGCCCTGCAAAGCTTCCGAGCAGCCCTGCGCTACGGTCCTTTGCACCAACTAGTGACAGAAATTCGGGAATTATTTCACCAGGCTGTCATAAAGGGCCATAATATTGTATTTCAGTGGCTGCCAAGTCACTGTGGAATCACCGGCAATGTCTCGGCTGATGCAGCTGCCCGGACAGGCCATGACAGTGAAAGGACCATCTTGCTTCCGCTTGCAAGGACTGATGCCGCTAGGCTGCTTCGTCAATTCGCGCGGAGGACCTCCATCACTCAATGGAATACACCGGACTTTGTGCACCCGCGCCTCCACAACCAGGACCCTCTACTCCAGCGTCGTCTTCCGTGTGGGCTGACTCGATTACAGTCTACTTTACTTTGTAGGCTGTGGTTGGGAGTGGCCTTCACGAAAGCCTACTCCTTCCTCATCGGGATGGCCAGTAGTGCTCACTGCGACGCCTGCGAGGTTGAAGAGACAGTCGACCATGTGCTTTGTTGTTGCCCCGAGTATTCATCGGAAAGACGCGTTTTGGCAGCCGAGCTCAGAAGATTGGACAATCAACAGTTCAAGCTAGAGACTATTCTAGGACAAAGACCCCTACAATCGACCTCGCAGAAGGCAACAAAAGCCCTTCTGCGTTTTATGAAGGACACAGGTCTAGCTGAGAGACTCTAGTGCCCACGAAGGGACTAAAGCGTGTGCGCGACCCCGCTCCTATCCCCCCTTTTTCGCCTGCCATCTCTTTTATCCCCTGAACACCCCTTCCCCAGTGCCGAGTAGCAATCCGGGCTCTAAGCCTGGATAACCTCTCGGCCTTTCCTTTCGCTTTTCTCCTCCTCCTCCCGTTCTCCAAGCTTCCTACATGCCAAGAAGTTCCCATACAAGGCAAGGATAGGGCGCACAGGGCCATGCCGTGAGATATCTCCGCAGTGTTTTCTGCGATTTCGTAACGAGGGTACGCGCATAGAATGTGTTTGAGGTCCTCACAAACTGCGCTAGTAGGGCACAAAGGGGAGGAAGCCGGCTTAAAAAGAAAAAAGAAAAAAAAACGCTTCGTAGACCGCATTGAGTCGCTAATCCGACGTTCACCACGCTTACAGTCGCCGCTCGACATCTGGAACCGGCAGTCAGGTTCCGGTCTTCGTAGCAGCACACGGGTCTTCCTGGGGTTTAATCCTACCAATCTCCTGGAACTTTCTGAGTACGCCAGTTAACGGACAATGCGACAAGTATGCCACAGAACAAAATGCTCCCAAAGAATCTGGAATCGGCCGCCAGGGTCTGTACTAGGTAGGCCTTTCTGGAATTAAATCCTGCAAATCTCTTGCAACTTTAACGAACCGTGCAACAAGCGGCCCGGTTAACACACTGCCCCCCGAGAAAAGAAAATGGGGCACTCAACGACGCAGGAAAGCGCGCGAGAAATTTGAAAACGAAGCAATAAATTTCATTCGGAAACGTGCACTGATGAGAGATATACCCGCGAACACTTCGACGCCGCAAGCGATTCGACCGCACCCACGAGCGCGCGAGGTATAGCCGAATCAATGAAGTTCGACCCGATATCCCAGACAATCAATCAATCTCTCGTTCCTCTTTTGTTCCTGCGCCTTCCTGGAGAAGAAAATTGCTCGATTCGCGGCTCTATCAACCTGTCAGCGGAAGTCGATCGAACGCGCGCGATCCACCGTGCGCGATGTACTAGTGCTGCTCTGTCGGCTGATCGGCGTAAATAATTAAGCGAGCGGCTCAATCAAATCGCGCTCGACGATCTCTGGATCCCCCCTAGGGAAGAGGTCACCACGAAAGAGAAAAGCAGTGAAAGGAAAAGTTAAATGGCGTTGCAAACGAAGGGTTGTTCGCGCTTATGCAAAGCCTCAGCTGCTCAGTTACGCCATTTTATGTATACCAGATGTAAATCAGCATTGGCCAATCACCCTGAATGGGTGTATATATGTGCGGACGGAGAAGAGGGTGTTGTGACTGGGTCATCTTTTTTTCTCTCTCATTAAATTTGATTGGATTGCACAAGGCTGGCCGTACTATTTCTTCAACTTGTTTTCTAAATCTTAAATGCTTTAGGAACGTAGCCAATAAACAGATTCATTGCTAAGAATAGGGGATCACAAACTGCGTCAGCCAGAAATTGCTGATTTATGCCAACGAGATAACTTTGTACCTCTCTCAAAATATTTTTTTTCTCTCTTTCCCGCTCTTGGCGTTCTTTGAGCAGTCGAATCGCGTCATTACATCGGCGCAGCGGCTATCAGCCGCCTTGCCGTCATTTGCAGCCATGAAGGCATTCGATAGCCATTTTAGAAAGAAAGCCACAAAACCGAAGCAGAAACGGAAGGCGTATCTGCTGCGACGAGCAAATCATGCAGTGCCGCTCTGTGACACGAAGGAAAGAGTGAAAGCGTTTATCAGGAGCGTTGGAGAGTCCTTTTCTGAACCTTCTTCTCCAACAACTGATGACTGATGACTCTGATTGCGTATGCACTACTCAACAAGGTACATGCAACCTCATCGTCATCACCATCATCAACAACAACAACAACTTAACCAACTCCTCACTAACATGGGCGCCACTCCATTCTCGGCAATGCGGAATTTTTCGACTGGGGCACGACGGCCCGATCTAGGGCTCTACAGAGAATAAAGCTCTCTCTCTCTCTCTCTCTCTCTCTCTCTCTCTCTCTCTCTCTCTCTCTCTCTCTCTCTCTCTCTCTCTCTCTCTCTCTCTCTCTCCCACTGTCGCCCGAACTGCCCATTCAGCTGCGTGTAACTAGGAAGTGAACGCCTTCACCTTTCTCAACTCACGATCCCAGCTGTCGCTCTCACTGGCCAGTCACATTGAGTGGGCATCTGCACGGTTTTTGGTGACGAACGCCGGGAACAGCGACATTCCGTTTCCAAGGTCACTGCTGGCCGGGCACCTCCTGTTACACGCAGCCCGACTAGGGGTTATCTTCCAAGACTTTGATCTCTAAAAACGACCTTGCTGTTCGGCCTCCATGGCCTAACAGGTAGCGTCGGGGCTTCTAACGCTTTTATACTGGTTTCGAGCCCCACAATGTTTACGATTTAATTTCATGTCAGTTCTAGGCATTCTCGTAAATAGGGTAGTTTGGTATCTTTTAAATCAGTTTAGGTGCGGACAAGAGCCTGTCACCACGTTTAATTAAAATTCTGCGCCCTACCGGAAGTGGCCGTCCTGCGCTGGCTTGGATTGGCTAGGCTGGCTCTATAGAACACGGAAGCATCACTAATAGCTCCGCTGTGAAAAGGTAACATTAACGATGCGAGCTTAACGCTTCACGGACCCAGAAATATTTCGCTCGTCACTTTCCCCTGGTTGAGTGTTTGATGAGAAGCCCTATTTGCCTATATATCCTGCTGCCATAGGCCTCGCTGGCTGGCTCTCTGACTTTTCATCAACAGTGCGCTCGACCCGCCTCGTTGGCTCAGTGGCTAAGGCGTTGCGCTGCTGAGCACGAAGTCGCGGCTTCGATTCCCGGCCGCGGCGCCCGCGTTTCTGATGGAGGCGAAAAGCAAAAACGCCCGTCTGTACGACATTTCGGCGCGCGTTAAAGATCCCCAGGGGGTCAAAATTAATCCGGAGCCCCCCACTACGGCGCGCCTCATCGCCTGCGTTGCGTCGGCGCGTTAAACCCTACAATCAACAAGTACGCTCGAAGAGGTACGGTATTAATACTTGGACCTCGTAACTGCAAGTAATTCCAACTAACTCCACGCAATAGTGAGAGTAACACTTGCAAGACTAACAATGCTCCGCATAACGACGCCGGACGTACCGTCTTTCTCGGTTCTATTTGTGCGCTGTGCTCTCTTCAAACATAATGGCCGAACTGGACCGAGCTAAATTTACAGTTCATTTTTAGGGCAACCGACAAACCAGCCGACAGACCGACAGACAGTCACGAAAGGGAGTTCATCCTATCGATTTCGGAGTAACGAGTGCCTGCAGCAAAGAACAAACAAAAAACAAAACAGAAGTAACGCCATTGCTAGAAGAAACACGAAAAGAAAAGGCAAACAGAAAGCGAGAATGAGACTCAGCCACGCAGGAAATTAATTTATTTGTAACCTCAAAAACCAAACGCTTATATTAACGCTGCTCGCTTCTAAAACAACGCTGTTCATAGTAGCAAACCAGCACCGAAACATTTATAATGAAATTTCAGGGCTGAGAATGAATGGGGCTGGGAGGTGCCCGGGTTTAAGTGCGAATTGAACAGGGGAACACAACGATAACGGACGGGGGCTGCCAAAGCTATCGACATATAACGAACGCAAATAAATAGCGCACTTAGGTGCGCTCAAACACACACACGCGAGGAAGGCACTCGGGGGGAAGGCTTCAGTGCAAACAAAGCGGCGGAGGGAAGAAGGCGAAGAAAAGGGATATATCCCGCGAACCAAATGGCGATTGGGAACAAGGAAACGAATACGGCACGCAACGACGGGGGGAGGAGGAGAGGGACGGGCGTGAGAGATGAGGTGGAACGAGAGGAGGAGGAGGAGGAGGTACGTACACAGAGATACTCACGCACGCACGCACGCCGACATTACCATGCAGCTTTCGGACTTCTAAAGAGGCTCTCCGCTGCGGCAAACATTGAAGGCCGGCTAGGGAAGGGTCCCGGAGAACAATGGGGAGAGGTCGGAAATTAAGGGACAGCCGGGGAAGGGCGGCGGGACAGAGCTCCTTTTCTTTTTTGATCCCCTCTTTCTTCTGGCGCGGCGGCGTGCATCAGTAAGCTAACGTATACCGTTTCCAAGGCAACGTCAATACGCCGTTGCCCCGTCGTATATATATGTCCAAACAGAACCCCCCCACCCCCTCTCCCTTCGTCGATGTCGGCTTTGCAATGATGTCAAGTCTTCATTATGCTTAGGACCTGACGTGCCGGAACCTTCCCGCTATTTAATGAGGGCGGGGAAGACAGGGAAATAAATGGGAAAAAAAGGAGGTGTGGAAAGCGCTGCGTTGTGTGGCGGATGAGTGTGTGACAGGATTCTTGAAACGCTTGGGCCGACCTCGAACAAAAGTTGTTCTTTTTCGGGTTCTGAAACGAGCGCTGTGCAATTTTGTGCACTCCGGAAACCGTGCCGCCGCAGGAAGAGCGCACAATGTCACCAGTCGCTTGTTCATCGGAGGGACAACGCGGCGAACGGAAATTAAGCGGAAAGGCTTGGCTGAAATACCTTTTGCACAGAGTATAACGTGCGTCAAGCGTTAAACACTGCACGACTAAGGGACGTGTTCCCGTCTCGCCCACGAAAATGGTGAGACACGGGGGAGAATAAACGGTTATGATGCCGAATGTAGACAAAGTGACGGGCAGCATACGTAGATGGAAAAGGAACAGCAGCAAAAAAAAAAAAAAAGAAAAGCAGGCCTCACAACCGGCGGACATAGAGATGCGAAGTGACCTTAGCATACCATAGGACCCACAACGGTTCCTTAGTTCCGTAAACACATGTATGAAAATAAAGCACAACTGTACAACCGTCAAAACAAATTAGGGCTGACGTTGCAGAAACATTAAAAGTCTACGAAGGCTAAGAAAACTGCAAAAGGAAAAAAAAAAACAATACCCTGTCTTTTCGCCGAAACCGGGAAACGCGGTTATTTAAACAGCGCCGACTGGCCATAACCACGCCACGGGAAACGCTATTTGTCAGTCGTGGGGACGTAATACACAAAACCTTTTCGAAAACACGGAGCTAGCTTTTCACAACCCCCACTGAGAAAAAAACGACAACGCCGATTTTACGCCCGTACTGCGCCCCCATAAAGCGAAGTCGTACGGGAAAGGCGGCTTGCTGTTCGGCTCACTTTCATTCGTAATCTCTCATAGGCCTCACGGCAACGCCACAAGCCGAGGCAATAAAGCACGCTACGAACTGCACAAAAAGGTGTAGTGTCGTCGTACGGTTTCAAGGGAAAGAATCGAACCCTATCGGTGTTGAACGCAAGCGCCGGTAGGTTTGTGGCGGTAGGACAGAACTTGATGGGGAGATGTCCACTCTCAACGAGTAGCAACGTCAGGACGCGAGGAACGCAGAGAGAAAGAAACAAAACGGAGCAGCGCTACAGAGGGGGGATCCGGCGTCAGGGAGCTGCGTCGTGGACGCCGGGGTGCCGGGTTCGTCACCTCATTACGGCTTCACGGAAATTGCTTAAATGAGAGCTCTTCCGCGAGCTCCGACGACAATCCCGCCACGACTCGACTAAGAACGGAGGGGGATGGGAGAGGGAAGTGGCGATGGAGAGGGACAAATGAACACGTTGTCATCCCCTGGCACAAGAGACGAGGGCGCCAGCCCGCAAAGAGCACGTGATCGTTCCAGCCGCTGCTCATTAGGCAGGGAAAGAGGGGGAGAAGGGAGAGGGGGGGGGGGACTCGTCAGTTTAAGCCTCTCGTATCGTCGACGCAACCATTCCTGCCTCAAACGCGTCAAAGGGCACGCACAGGAAAACGGTGCTTCTGGCGGTTCGCGCAGCACAACCCTTCACTCGCCTCCCGCAGCATCTTCCTCATCATTTTCTCCCTCGATATTTCCTCGTTTCTCCCGCCACCCCGGTGTGACTAACATATGCACCTTACCCTCGGTCGTGCCCGCTATACAAAGGAGTGGTTTGTGTACAATCGATTTTAGCAAACAACACCAAAGAGTTGCAAACTCGAAAATAGCGGTTCAGAACAATGTTGGACTCGGAGCAGAGTCGTTCGGTACGATGTGCAGTCTTTTGCGGCGTTCGGTGCCTCCGTGAATGAACCACGGGCTCGCGGCAAAGAAGCTTTGGCAAGAGACAGGCGACGGGCGTGCAGTTTTTTTTTTTCTTTTTCTTAGCGAATAAGAAAAGGAGGTCTCAATCATGTCGAACTGAATAATCAAGACACCATGTCACCAACACCGCCATTTTGTCGGTTTGATAGCAATTGAAATCAAAATCACACAAACACGAGCCTTGGAGGACAAGCTATCATTTCGCAAAAAGCAGCAACACGTGATTGAAGGACGCCCTAAGGTAGGGCAGTTCATCGGCCCTAAAAAGTTCGCCGATGAACTGCAGGCTAGAGCAAGCCTGCTGCGCAGGTTTTCTCTGGCCAGCGCATGCGCCGCGCGATGGTGCGCCCATGTTTACAAATGCGAGCGGCCACGTTATAAACGTCAATGTTCCTGCCACGCGGGGGTAATCCCGCTAAATATGGCGCTGTCCGGCGGCTGATTTAGCAATACATGTTGGACGACGGAAGCGGTGCGGACGTTACCAAGGGACCGGGCCGAGCGAAATAAAGAGAGAGGGCGGCGGAAACAAAGGAAAGAGGGAAAAAGAACAAAGCAGCAATCCTCTTGGTGCCCTCGTTCGTGAAGCCGCAGAAAAGGCAGCAAAAGGCAGCGGAGACCACAATCCCTCTGATGAACAACGCCCGCGGCCGCCGGGCGGCGGGGAGGTTCCGGCGCGGCCGTGTACAGCAAGGGCTCGATTGGTTCCGGCGCCGTCCACCGCTAACAATAATTAATAACTCGCGATAATGATAAATCAGACAGGTTCCCCCCTCCACCGGGCGCCGCAAGCGCACAGTAGTTCCTGCCCACACACAGCTAGATTCCCCGTCGTCCATGGCGGATCGAACTTATGTTACGCACTCCCTCGCCCCCCTCCCTCCTCCCCTCCTAACTCTTTCATGCTCGCACGCCCCTCTCTTTCAGTTTGATTTCTTTTCTTCGCGGGGCAAACTTCCGCTTATAGAAGCGTGTTCCTGAAGTGCTTGCATAATTCAAGTGCGCCCCCTCTGACCTCGTCGACCCCGACCCCTTCTTTGTACTCCCCTCTGGCGTTGCGTTCCAGCCAGCGGCGTGGCTGCAGTCCACAAACGTTACGGTTTGTACAGCGCCAATCTGACAGAAGAAAAAAAAAACAACAGAAACAAGAGAGGCGATATTTTTTGCCGACGAAATATGCAGCGAACGCGACAAACCGCTGCAGTGCCCGGCCAACTAGCTGTCGTATCATTCTGAGCCGATCCAAGCAAAGTCAAAGACAACTCATAAAGGTCAGAGCAGACGAAAACCGGACAAGAAGAGTAAGGACGACACAAGCGAGTAAGGTCGACACAAGCTCCAACTCACCCAATTCGCTACCTGAAAGGCAACTCCTTCGGTGAGGTGACATCTTGAATTCGCAAGGGCATTTCTGCCCCCAGCCTCCCCTTCAACGAGACTCACGCAGCGCTTATAAACACGTCCCATCCTTACGAAGCTTACAGAAGCTGCGAAGTGTACAAACGTGTTGACATTGTGCAACAAATTGTGGACCCCGGCGCATCGTGCGTGCGTGCGTGCGTGCGTGCGTGCGTGTGTGTGTGTGCGTGCGTGTGTGTGCGTGCGTGTGTGTGTGTGTGTGTGTGTGTGTATGTGTGTGTGTGTGTGTGTGCGTGCGTGTGTGTGTGTGTGTGCGTGCGTGTGTGTGTGTGTGTGTGCGCGCGCGTGTGTGTGGGCGTGTGTGTGTGTGTGTGTGTTTTTCTCGTTTTGCTGCAAAAAAACGTGGTCTATTTTTCTCTGTGGATTTTCGGTGTTGCACAGGGCTAGTGGAACGGTGCAAAGATCGAGGTGGACGGACATTGTGACAAAATAAAAAACGAAAAACGTGCGTGTCAGTGCACAAAAAAATAACGGGCTCCGAAGGGGATCTAGTGAAGCAGCCACAGTGATTGCCGGCCACGAAACTTTCGGTACGACAAAACGCGGTAGTAGTCCTGCAGCTTATTCCGCGCTGGATGAGCGATCAGCCCGGAAACCCAAAACGCTGACGACTGACGCTTTGTTCTCTAATGACCACGTCCCGTTAAAGCTTCCAGGTCCGATGATGGCCCCCCGGTATACGCCCCACCAATCCATCGCTGCAGGAAATGCGTCGAAATTACCTCCAATTACATGCTCCACTGTTCCTGACGAGCGCACATTTCGAAAAGTCGGTCAACAAGTAAGGCAGTTCCCTCTTTTACCAAACCCGACATCGGTATGATGCTTCGACTTTTGGCCCTTCCAGAAGCATTGTGGCCGTCGCACGTAACGACGAAAATTAGGGGCTCGGCTAGGCAAGTGCACAACCAAATCCCGCAATGGTTACCCACGAAAGCCTGTGATGACCCATTAGCGAGAACTTATTTGAAGCGCGCAACACACTGACCAATCTGCCGTCTAACATTGCTTTGCATTACTTCGGGCGCAACGCAGGCTAAAAACCTGTCCTCGTAGTAATCGTTAAACGTGAATGGTAAGTGGCACCTGGAACACTGCAGTTACTGGGTCAGTACGGAATGACCGCGCGCAAGTCGACCGCGTCTGCCGGTTCCAAACGCATCATCATCTCCGAAGCAGATGCAACTTGGCGGTCCGGGAACGAATGCCGGGCATGAGAACGTCAATGTGATGAGACATGAAGCAGGAAGGCACCATCGCCGCATCACCACCCCCCTCACAAAGCTTGCACCGCGGTGTTTAACACCATTATCCGGGAGAAGGTTGCATGGTTGCGCGAACATGAGTGATCGAGGAAAGTGAAACGACGGCATGCGAAGTCTGGAACAGGAAGACAACGAGGTGGAGGGCTTGGGGAGGACCATGGATGACCACGAGGTGGAGAACCATGAAAACAATATACATTTTTTTTTTAATTTGAAAGAACTAATTAGCCTCCCGTAACTAACCCAGCTCCATTCCAGCCGTTTTCTAACAAAACAAGTCGTTTTCTAACAAAACAAGTCGTTTTCTAACAAAACAAGCCGTTTTCTAACAAAACAAGTCGTTTTCTAACAAAGTCGTTTTCTAACAAAGTCGTTTTCTAAGTCGTTTCTAAGTCGTTTTCTAACAAAACAAAAAAACGTAAGAAATATTGTACTCCGCGCTTAAGCGGCGTAATTTGGGCAGTATTGACGGTATTATAGGCCAGCACCATAAAAAAATAGTTATCAGACTATCAGACTAATCAGTTATAAGACTACGTTAGCTTTCAAGTGAAACGATCAAACGGAACTAGAGGCCCCCACTATTCTTGGTTATGACGTACACCAGGGGCGGACGATAGTACAAACAAGATTCTGTGACGTCATACAGGAATCGCCGAAAAGTGGCTGGGGATTCACCACTGCTTCAGATCTGTTTTCCTTAGAATCTCCATTGTTTATCAGACGTTTTCTATAAGATTCGTACCACTGTCATGGGGGCGAAGCAGTCTTTTTAATGAACCTACTTATATTTTGTCTTTATGGCCCCATTAAGGCGGTGTAGATGGCGACTGACACGGATGCATGAGTAAAAGAAGCCGCTCACAACACCCGGGGGTGGAGAGGGAAACGCGCCACGGAAGGCAAATGGCGGCGGCTCCCGTCAATACGCGACGGGCATCCGGACGGCGCGAGGTCAGTCGCGCAGCCAGCCTCCCCCCACCGACAGGGCTGACCCAATCGACATCGCGACTGCCTCGCGGACCGACCCCGCAGTCAGTGCATATTTCATGAAGGGTGGTCGGTTTTACATTTCAGTTACCGCTCCTGCGTCTCCTGGCTTCCGTTTCCAAGAGGGGGGACAGGTTTCCGGGGACGTCTCGGCGTCTGTGGAATGATTAACGCCGCCGCACGGATGACTCACAAAAGGATGCTTCGAGTCCGGGGAACACGCCGCGTGCAGTAACCGGCCGCGCTTTGACTGTTGCAAAACATGCCACGCGTTACGGGCTCGATTCGTACGAAGCTCGATACGTTTGTGAGCGAAGAAAACACCCTACATGCGCTGAAACTGAAGAATAGACTTTTTTTCTAGGACATCTACTTAGAACAAGAGTTTATTCATCATCATCATCTAGGGATCGACGGACAGATAGTCCCTTTTCTTTGTGGCAGATGAACGAACAAACTTTCAACCCATTTTTCTCGGCAGTTCGGTGGAACTGAGAGACCCGAACTTTCAAGCAGAAGCTTATCCAGAACAATTGTCGCTTTACAAAAAAAAAAAAAAAAAAAAAGTGGGAGGGTTTCGCCGCATGGAGACCAGGGTCTCTAAACGTTCCCACCTCATGTTGCTTACCGAATGCCGGATAAACGCAAGACGCGGAACCACATGTTTCTCAAGATTGCGCACCAGAGAACAATATGAATACGTCGAGCGAGGTGAGGGCATTCGTGTTAACGTTGGCGGAATTCCGCAACAAAGCCCAGGATTACTGCAAGTTTGTCGCATGCATCCTTGCTCAAGTTAAGATCCAGTGGAGCTGGACCTGAGATGTGATGGGGAGGACCATCAACAGGTGAATTACTAGGGTAAAGAAGAACAGCATGGGTCGTAAACAGACGAACTCGGTGGGAAGGTGAGTTTAAGAAAATTCGGCAGCAGGGGACGGATTGGGATGAAAATGTATGGAGGCGGCTTTCGCCCTGCAGACAACTGGATTATGATGACAAGTGTGAAGACGACGTAGATTTCCTCAATACGTCGTCCACCAGCGTGCAAACTTATGTACCAGCATTGCACTTATAAATTTGCTGACTAGTGCATGGTTGCCTCTGAGACGCCAGAAACCACGCTCTGCGAGGGAATAATACAAAAGCTGCAGCTTCACAATCATATGACTTTACAAATGGGCGGAATGTGACTCAACCAATCAACGCCCACGTCCGCAGGGCGTGGCAGAAACTGTTATTCGATCCTACTGCGCAATCTCAGCTCGGACCAACATGCGATAGTGACACGCCGCAGGCGACGGGAAATTAGCCGACGAGAAGGGGAGCTCAAGCGCGACGCGTGCGCATGCTAGAACTACTTGCGCACGCTTTCGCGCATGCGCAAACGAGACTACATAAGTGGTTCGTTGGCGCGGCGCCAACACAGGGGCCACGAAATTGAAAAAGAGATCTCGGATCTCCGCATACAATGCAGACCCCGTGCTGGTACGTCCACCCGACGCAGTGGGGAGCTCGGGAACTCCCACTTCCGGCCTACACGCTCTTCCATTTCCGTTCAAGTTATAGGTCTACGCCTGATGTTTTATTGGCCGCGAGGCCCACCACTGGAGAGGCCGGCGCTGCGATCGTTTTGACGTCACTTGTAGGATCACCGTTCCTATCTTGCTGCGTAGTTGGCTTGCAGCGCGTGACGCTTCGCTTAGGAAGCGCGTTCTAAAAGTATTTTCGTGTTAATTTCCTTCGTTTGAAGTTAATTCTCAGTGCGTCAAGCGCAGTTCGACCTAATGTTGACTGTATAACCGTATCAACTGTGGTAGATTATCCGCAAACACCATCAGCGTGGTGGTGTATTACGCATGCGACCGAAGCGTAAGCAGCGCCTTGTTTCCCCGATCAACAATGTGGACTACGACGATCGCCCAGTGAAGTTTCTAGATTTGCCTTGTTTGCAAGAAATGTACAAAACAGGAAATCGTAAAGCGTTAACTGCTCGCAGAAGCACACGCACCCGCCGTGCCTGCCCGCACAGCCGACGGTGCGGCTCGAACCGAGGTCGCGGCAGCAACAACTTGTCGCCGCTTTTTAAAATCACACAAGTCGTGGAAAAGAAGTCCCAGATTGGTTCAAGTGGATGTTAGTGTGATGAAAAATTCTGATAGGTAGTGTCATCAGCTGTGGTTTTCAAAGCGATGCTCAAATATCTGCCGCGATTTACGCCGACCGGCCGCGGAGGTCGGTCCCGGCAGCGCCGGCCCGTTCACGCACGGTGCGGCGAGCGGCCGAAGGATGGCTATGCATGCGCGCAAGAATCGACCGAGGCCGTGCAGGTATCTTGATCGTCGATCGCTTTAACGGAAATCACCGCGCTTACAGAGTTCCCAGCTCGGTGAAACGTTCTGTTAGGGACTGTCACTCGCAACTCTAACGGCGATGAAATATCTGCTGCGACGCCAAGCCTGAAGTTCCCAACATACGATCACGTGCATCCGAAGCCGGCTGCGAGCTGTTGGCGAAGGCCCTCCCGTCGCGCACTCGCGTGTTGCGTTTGGGCTCCTCTAACTTTTTGGGGGCCCGAAACGCTCGGTTCTCCTATTCTAAATATCACCATTACCCGAAATCATTAACGACGTGTTTCGCCTCGTACGCAGCCTCGCCTTCTGTGAGAAGTCGTTAGTTTCGAAATTGATGCTTGAGAAATGCCGGCTTACTGTAAACATACAAAACACGCTGCAATTATAAATTACCACGCCGAACACCTAATGAAAACTAAATATAGCCTTGACCGAACCCGCTCGAAGGTGTTAAAAACTCGCTTTCATACCGTTCATACATTGCGGACAAGTCGCGAAAAGTAAGCATCAGCCGTGCAGAGTACAGGCTACGGCAGTGATCGTTAAACAAATACGGGCATAACTATAAAAAACATCGTAGGGGAAATAGGAACTGATTAAGCCAAACTGCAGACCATAACAATACTTTTAAGCATGTGCGGCGAAGCAATCTGGTCGGCCGTTCTCGCGTCATTCATTTACCAGGCAATACGAGCAGTTCGCGCGGTGAGATAAGTGAGCGACGCGTTTCCGTCGCTGCTACAAGGTGTTTGCTTGCACACACATGTCCCGTCACCAGTATTTCATAATGAATTTACAGCGTACTTTTCTCGGCATCAGTTGCATCGTCCTTGGCGTTAGCTGGCTGCGTATGTAAGAGCTGTGGGTCGCGATGGTAGCAACTACCTAAACGCGGCGGTGTCGCCGGGAACAAGCGAGTCGCTGATTGCTTGCCCGAATTGTTTGGTCTACAGACACATTTTTTGGTAATTTGCATCAAATCCACAAGGAGCGGGCGAGACGGTGGCCACAACAAAAAAACACGCTTCCGCATACGCACGGGAAATGGGTTGTAGCAGACGACAACACGATTCGCCGTCCTACAAGTGACGTCACTCGTAGGTGGCGCCACGGTATGTCCTCGAGGCCAATACTGTAGGGCGCAGCTCCTTGAGTAGCGGCGTTCGAAATACGTGCAATCTGCAACGAATACCAACCCATCTGGCGCTGAACAAAGTGTGCACGAATTACCCTATCGGTCTGAGTTGGCCCCACCGTTTCGGCACTGGCTGCGAGTGTAATAGCGTGAGGGCGACATTAACCGGCCTAGCGGACGAACCAAACTGTATAAAAAAATAAACAGGCCACTTCACGTCGAGATTTAGAACCAGACGGGATGCACAACAGGCCAGAAAGCTTCGCGTGGAGCTGGCCACCATAAAGGCTCGCACGGACGGGAGCAGAAGCGCTTTACGTATGGATGAGGTCGGCACCCTCCTGCCGTTCCCCCCCGGCTGCGGGCCCAAGCAACGCCCCGCTGTGAGCCCGCAGTCGAGCCACGAGCGAACGTATGGGAGCGCTTCCCAGGTCGTGAAACCACCACAAGAAAACACCCACCCACGTATGCAAGCGCGCGCACGCGCAAAACAAATCGGCAGTGCGGGCGCTCTCGAGGGCTGGGCGCGTTGTTTCCGACGTAATCCACCAGATGGCGGGGAGGAGTCGCCGCGGGCGCTGGAAGGGCGTGTTTTCCCGCCCTGTGTGCGGCGGCGGATGGCCAAGCTGTTCTTACGGCAATGGATCAAGGGAAATGGCGGTTCCTGGTCTTGCCGTAATCGCCTCAATGAACGACGAAGCTAGGCTGCAGGCGCCTCGACAGTGCTGCGAGGAGCGGACGGAGGTGGCGAACGAGTCATTCGCTGTACAGGCAAGGAGTCTAGAAGTTTCCCTTTGGATGAAAACGAGCCTAATTGGTGGAACGAGGATAACCCTACCTGCTCGGTTACATTAGTAAC
>NW_027526225.1:56979846-57016804 GCF_048455015.1 Haemaphysalis longicornis | reverse complement strand
GGTCCGATCTGAGAACAGTCGGGAAAATCTCGCCCTGGTTGCGAGTCGCATCGGCAAAACGCAAACGTGTTTGGTTTCTCTTTCCAAGACCAGCTTATGTTTCCGAAGCGCCAACTCACGGGGAAACGAAAGAACTACAAGAAACGAACACAAGCCAATTCACACCCTCGCGCCAAGGCTCTACGCACACACAAGTAGCACGCGCCTATACGCCCGGTTAGGCCACGCTTTTCCAAACAGCCTATAAAGCGCTACACGCAGGTGGGAAGGCCGCAGCGATATAGACAGCAGCGAGAGGCTCGGCGCCGGCTTTAAAATTTTGATAACGCTCTCGCGCGTGCCTTCCGCAATTCGTCTCGATTAACCAAACCATTTACACGTCCGGTATACGAACGCAGAGCAACCCCGCGGGCCGAGCAACGTATATAGCCGTTCGGCCGGGCCCCGCTGCTGCCTACCTACCTACCCCCCACCACCACCACCACCAGAGCGCGCAATTTTAGGCAGCCTCTGCGCTCGAGCGGCTGCGAATTACTTCATCCGCTAGAGCCACACCTGTTGTTGTTTCTTTCGTCCATTTAACTCGATTACTGTTTTTAAGGCTGCAAGCGTACACGCTTAGGGCTCCAACATGCAAGGATAACGCTTAACTATAGCGGCTCATGATGCAGGCAGCCCCAATTGGGCTTGCCAGAATATATATATATATATATATATATATATATATATATATATATATATATATATATATATATATATATATATATATATATATATATATATAATATATATATATATATATATATCTCTGGAGAGGGCCACGAGACGCGCTAACGTTTGCTGTTCCGGAAGGCTCTGCACGCATTCCAAATTGCGAGTATTCGGTGCTGAAGGGTGCAACAGTTTATGGCACGGAACGAACGCTTTTTTCTCTTTCTTCAAACGACCGCACCATCGTTGCAATAATGCTAACGGTGGCATAGAAGAGGGGAGGTGAAGGGCTACGGGCAAGAGCAGAACGCGGGCTTTCGGGCGATTAAAAAATTGCACGCCGGCGGCGGGGACAGCAGCTCGAGCGTTTCCTGTCAAATGCGCACACGCGGCGCGTGTTTCAAACTGCGTTTTGGAAAACGAAACAACGCGAGTTTGGAGGGCTGCTGTTCGCCGCCAACGAAAAAAAAAGGTAAGAGGGCACGTCGACGATACGCTCCGCAAACGGCGTACGCGCAGGGGGATGGCGCTGAATAAAGCCCGGGTGCGAAGGTAAAGTCACGTCAGCGCCGGTGTGAGCTTAACGAAGAGCGATTTGAACCCGAGCTCGGCTTGAAATCCCGTCGCTAGAACTGGAACGAAATGTTAACATATAGTGAAACGCTTTTCGAGCCGCACCACATACTGTGTATCCGTACTAGGCAAGACATGAGAAGCGGCCTAGAGTGAGAAGCAACGTTCAAAAAGTTTGGCGGAGCTTGAAACATGTCTGTCTAACTAAATTGGCAGAGGCGATGATGAAGTTCGCATACCTCGTTGGTAAGCTCCAAGCTGTTGAGAGTACATGACAAGCCGGGCGCACAGCGTTGGGCAAAGCATCCTGAAAGATACATCCATCTTCGCGAGCGTCGTATCATTCAGTTAACGTGCTGGTGTTGTGCTTAAACTGGCTTAGACGCGCTTGCCAGGGAGATTTTATCGGCATGCTGACGTTGCAAGGGCACCAGCGGACATTTCGTTGTTAGCGTTAGCGTTAGCGGACAGCGTGTTAGCGTTACAGAGGTTCGCAGTACTGTCAGGCCTTGTAAGTCATCCAAGAAGAAGGAAAAAAAAAAAAAAGAAGCACCCGAAATTTTCAGAGGTCGACGGATTACACGGACGATCAGAAACACCAATACCGTGGTTGGTTTGTTGTGAGGTTCTGTTTCTGCGCGGCTAAAGAAGTTATCGGAAAACCCAGAGCTTTAAAGTTTATCGCAGAGGGTTTTATAATCCAGTAGAGAACACAGTTAAGGCCTACTTGGCGAGACGCCTACTATACTCTGTACGAAACAGACAGTACGGTTTCAGCCAAAATAAAAAAAAAAAAGTAAGAATTCGGGACTTTAGTGTTCACCGTGACTACTTACTAACCATAAACTATAAGGAGGTACCCACTAAGTATGTTTTACCTGTAGAAATGACAGCAGGTCTATCGGCGAATCGAAGACGGAAATATTAAGCAAGTAATGTAGAGTTGCGGACGTAGAAGTAATTTTGTCGTCTTATGCAGGAACCTAAAAGGTAGACGTGCTAATACACACAAACCGTCGAGTGAGACTTAACACTGACATGGACATTGTGCCCAGTCCGAATTTCTGGCTATACAATTGCGAAATTTGTTTACAGCTACGGAGTTACTTACCACGGTTAACGTTCGACCCCCTCCCGAGCCTCGTTTTTTCAAAGAAAAGGAAAAAACAAAAAGGGATTTATTACTGGTAGGTAGGATCTGACAGCCTAACTAAGATGCTGCACGACATCTCGAGACGCAGCGCGAATTCTCAATTGGACCTCTAGAGCGCGTTATCGCTTCCTCGCATCGCAGTAGCATTTTACCCCACTCTGCCCCGCGTTACAATCTTCCGACGCCAAGTCGCCTTGGCGTCTCATCGGGCTGTCGCAGCAGAAAAACGAGCCAACTTTCGCTTTTCTTTCGCGTCTGCGAGACAGGGTGGCGACCGTATATTGCAAGCTGACCGTGGACCAGATAAACGTGAAATACCATGGACACGCACACTTGGATTGCCATTACGGCTACTGCTTTTTAGATCCCTGAACAATGACCCACCGATGAGGGAAAAAAAGCATTTCCGGGCCACTTGTACTGCACGTTTGTCTTTGTTGCAGCACGTCGTGCCGAACAGGTGTGACGCCTGACGCAATAGGCAGGTAATTGCAGTAAATCCTAGTAACAACGAAGACATAGAAAACTGACCTCGTTACAAGCGGTACTTCGTTCAACGCGAATGTTTTTGCACTGCAGTTGGGGAAGTGAAAAACTTCGAATAAAGCGACTTCACAAAAATGGCAGTTTGCTGTATTATTATTGTTATTAATATTATTATTACAATTTGAAACCAACGGGCTTTTCACGTAACAAAGGTACCGTAGGTAAATTGCCACTTGGGGCTGCCTTGCAGGTCATAATGCAGTCTGCGCATGTCCCTGTTCTCATTAGTATTTCGTAATTGCTAGCCGGGTTTATATTGGCAGACGGAAACAACAAGGCTCTGTCATCGGTCGCACTGAGGGCTGTTGTCACGCGGAGCACTCCTTACCTACGAGACGCTGCGGAAGCGAAATGCTCCATTTACATTTGTGCAGCCTTGTCAAGACAAAACGAAAAAAAAAACGCGATAAACAAATAGATTCACTTGAAAAAGCACGTCAAACGCAATTACCAAGCGGATCACCTCCAACACTCAGTCAGAAATGTGTTGTTGCGTTTAAGTCGGCACTACTGGGTGAAGTGGGGCGACGAGCAAAGATGGCGGATGCACCGGGACCAACCAGCTTCAGCTCCGTTATTTTCCTCCTCCTCCTCCTCCTCCTCACATGGTATCAAGGCTAAAGAAGGCTGCTGGCGCAAGGCCCTCGGTATCGCGACGGCGTGGTTCCCATACGACAATTCGAGACCTATTCAGAAAAACGCCAAACACCCATGGAGTTCACGCAGACGCTCGTGACATCGAAAAGCGAAAAACATAAGTTGAGATCGCCGCGACCGCTAGATGGGCGAGTCGCTACTTTTGTCCACCAATGTGAAACACTGCTCGGAATTTGTCTACCTAGATGTCCGATGACAGGTCGTCCGACAAGCGGGCAGTTATGCGATCAGTTTTGTTTCACCCTCGAGAGCCAGGTATTAACAGTTGGACAAAAAGAACTGCTCGACAGGCCTAACAAAGCGAATACGGTGCAGAAAGCGGCAGGTCACTTCCGTTTCTCCGGTCCACGGGTTCGAACACGTAGCTTCATTTCCCCAGAAAGCCAAACTTGATACAACTACGACGGATGAGCAACGCTATCCCTATAAATAGACAAATAGGAGAAATAAGGGGATCGTTGGAAGGAGGTGCCATAAAAAGGGAAATTGGGGAGACCAGGGCGCCCAGCGAAACAGAAAGCACAAAAAAAAAAAACGGTGTTTAATAATCCAAAGCGACGGTCAGGTACCGCACCTGACCCGAGTTCGCCATCACGAAAGCGCCGCTGGAAATCGCCCTAAGAGGGGAGAGCCGAGTCCAGGTCCGAGGGACATCAGCCTCCCCAGCCGACTCCCTTCTTCCCTCGGCGCCGCTTTTTAACCCGAGACCACCCATTTGGAGAAAAGTGGCGATCCCTTTTTCCCCTCTTTTCTTCAATCTATCCCCGCCTCGGACTCGTCCAAGGAACCACTTTGTGAAGGGTCGTCCCCATAAAGCAGCCGACCCTTCCCCACTCTGGCGTTATGACCAGAACCCGGGGTCGTCACGCCATGCAACAGGACTCCCCCTTTCAGCCTTGCCCTCCTCCCTACGTCCAGAGCACGTCGCCGCGCGCCGTATTACTACTCGCGCCGTCCTCCGCCAAATTTATATTTCAAGACCCGCTTCACGCAATCGTTTTGAGACTGCCTTCCCGCACCCTCTCCCCACGCCTCCGCCGTTCCCCCAGCTCTCGCCATCCACGCCCGCCTTCTTTTCTTCTTTACTGCCTCGACTATACGTCTCCTGCCCATGTCGTGCTCGAGTTTTCTTGATTACACATTTCCCCTCTTTTATGTCTTTTCCGGCGCCTCACCACGCAATCGCCCTGACCGTTACCCCCTCATCCACACTTCCCCGCTTCCCTAATTTTTTTGCCGTTCTTTCCCGTTTTCTCGCTTGCTATTGTTACTGAGCGTTAGACGGTACCTTTTTCTGGGTATCCCGTTACAACAGTTCGCAAGTCCCCACCACACGAGCTTTCCCTCTGAACGCTATGCCTTCACAGGCGCGATCTGCTTTTCACCGCCGTCCCGCAAGTGCCCAACTGGGCCCTTTCCCCTGTAGGGAAAAAGAAGTAGAAGAATGTCGACACGCAAACTACAGCGCCCGAGAGAGAGGGGTAAGCCAACGGCTCTACAACCTGTGATGCCTGCTTCAAGGTTGCACTTCCTATACGCCCTTCCACACCTTTTTTTCTCGGAGAAGAGAAGGAGGGGGTGCTGTTAACCCGCATATGTCGCACAAAGCAAAACGCCCGCCTCCAGTAGGGAAAAATAGATAAATAAGGGAAGCCAAACAAAGCAAGACCTTCGTTCTTTTTCTTCGCGGTTACTATTGATTCTTGCCCACCCTCGCTTCGCGACCACGACAGGCATCGCCGGCGAAGCTGGCTACACTGTAGCGTGCGACAGTGCCCGGAAAAGAGAGAGAGAGGGATGACGTGACTTCCCGCTCTCCCTACATCCCTTTCAACACCACCTGGGTCAGAAGACCTCAAACCTTGCGGCCGCAGACACGATTAACGGCATCCACTTTTTATTACGGCCTTCACGTGCTGATGCGACTTTAGCTGAGACTACTTGGTTGCAGTAAGGTCAGCGGAGTGAATCAGTGAAGGACGATTCTGAAGCGAGGCCTTCGTGGCATCTACGTGGCGTTGCCTGAGCTGACCACCGAACTCGCACGCTATGCAGCGCTGGTAGCGGGAGACGAGCGGCGCGACAGGAGGGATGCAACGAATGTAACCCGGGGCACGCGACGCACCGGTCGTGAACGGAGCGAACGTCGGCCAAGCACGGTTCTGCCTTTACAAGGCTGCGGAATTTAAAGGGGAAAGAATTGCACACGAATTCCCAAATTTATCTAGTAATGCGTAAGCATTCTTACGGCGACCCTCCGTTTCCCCAACCTTACGGGGTTTTTTTTTTTTCGTTTTTTGCTAACGCGTCTCGCCGCATTTGACCCCTTTAAAGGGACGTATCAACCAATCTGGAAGGCCGTCCGATCGCTGTTTCTGGTTATTTGAAAGAAACAGTTGCTTCCTGAGACACAACTCCTTTTTTTTAAATTATTTTCCCTTTCGGTGGCGACCTTGGCGGACCGACGGCGATGTCACCAACGTATCATATTTATTATTATTATTATTATTATTATTATTATTATTATTATTATTATTATTATTATTACATCTTACCATTATCTGTATTATATGATATACTCAGCATCCCCACAGAAGGCTTCGCTGCTGCCCCTTCCACCCCATAACGCGGGCACGGCAGCTTTGAATTCAAGCCAGCTTGACGAGAAGAACTCCGACAATGTTTTTTTTCGTTTCAATTGTTTCTAGTGGCCAATAACACTGCCGGACATCTACATTTAGACCATAACCACTACGCAAATTGCTCCTTTCGGTGCAGATAAAAGGTGGTACACTTCTCGCATTACGGGCAAATAATGTTGGGGTACTCGCCTAAGAATGCGTACATATTAAAATAGAGGCTCGTTTCATGAAGTGAACCCGCATGCACGTCCGCGTACTTTTCTTCAGTTCTGCAGTCATCTTTTCCCCAATTATTCCCTTACTGTTTTAACTTGTTGCAGTGCTTATTTCTACTATTTCTAGCCCAGTTCAACACAGCAAAAATGCGTATATTATTCCGCCGTAACATCTGGGCCGCTGGCCTCATTCTCGACGTAACTGTGTTAACTATCATAAGCCGAGCTCCCCGCACAAGCCACGACGAGAGTACTCAATGTTTCCGCATATACGCTGAACCGTAACGTTAAAAGTGGTCTCACTAAGTAGTCAATGCAAATGGTATAGCCCTCGAACTACGCGAGCTAGCAGACGACGCGCCTCGAACGCTCCCGTCCGCAGCTCCACTCGCCGACTATCGTCGGTGTCGCCTAGCAACGCCCTTTCTTGCTCGCGCGGCATTCTTTCCCGCCGGGACCACGGCTGAGATGACGTTGACTAGCAACGCTCTTTCTTGACTGCCGGCGACGCATGCTTGAAACACCGGCACATTCATTTTCCGGTGGTGCCTCCGCGCCCTGATTGACAGGATTCACACACCCGCAACCCGAATACTGGCTGCGCACACGTTCCGCTCAAAAAAAAACAAACAAAAAAAAAAACAAACAGCTACCGCAAACTACCCGTCGCTATTCCAGAATTAAGGAGTCAGTGACCAACTTTACGGGTCTTCCGTAACTTGCCTTTGCCCTGTCACATTTCTTCCCGTGAGGGAAATGAACGTTGAGACGAGAAAAAACAAAAATGATCCGAACAGTCAAAGCGAACCTTCATCAAAGTTCGGACAGCAGTTCCGTGCGACACTGCGTCCTTCCACGCACTAAGCACGACGCGTGAAACAGCCAAGAACGCACTGCCATTTTTACCCAGCAAACAAACAAACAGGACGAAACACGTACACATAGCGTGCGGGCGGAATGTTTGCCAAAGGAGAGCGAAGGAAGGAGGGTGGGGGGGGATCGCTCGTCCAATCAAGAAAATTGACCGCCGCCACCATGCTCGAATGCATGCGCCCCGCTCATCTCGCGTTTCTGCGTATATTCCCCCTTCGTCGCCGCGCTCTGTCGCGTCCGATCACTAGGCAGCAGCGCCGAGTGCGCGTGGTAGGTCAAGAGCCCGGGAGATCACGTTCGGGAAGTTATCCAGCCCCAAGCGCCGTCTCCTCATCGCAATCCAATATCATCCGCGGCCGATCTGCGCCGTGCGGGCAGCGCTCCACGTGCACAAACACGCAGACACAAACCGACGTCTATAATAACAAGAGCACGCGGCTGTGACTTTAGCACTGCATTATTTTTACTTTTTCCCCCGAAAGCTGGAGAAAAGGCGTTTAGAAAAACGGGCAAGTAGCTTTTGGAAAAACGAGAGAGAGAGAGAGAGAGAGAGAGAGAGAGAGAGAGAGAGAGAGAGAGAGAGAGAGAGAGAGAGAGAGAGAGAGAGAGAGAGAGAGAGAGAGAGAGAGAGAGAGAGAGAGAGAGAGAGACTGTACGCGTTTAATGCAACACGCAGGTTTCCCGGACCTCTTATCAGCAGGGAGCTGATAAATTTCGTACGACCTTTCCGAAACGCTTTTACGCGTGCGCGGTAATTCGCCGGACGCGGAAGAACGGAAGAAAACACGCCGTATGTTGTCTTGTTGCAAGAGTTACATCCTCTTACCGTGCACCACGTGAGCCGACCACTGCGGGAAGCGACACGGACTATATAATTTCTCCATCAACGGCGCACGGCCCGGTAGTTATATACGAATGAATTCCAAGGCAGCATTTGTCCGTGTTTTATTTAGACCACGCATGATACTTTCCCATACGGTTATGTCCCCGTATACGTATGGCGTTACTTAAATAGGATCCAATCACTAGGAGAAAAAAAAAAGAAACTAGCTGCACACACACAAAAAAACAACAACAACAAAAAAAAACCGCACGACACTCTGTGCGGACATAATGTATAGGGACTCATGGCATCGGCATTCCAGTTGTCCTAGCTGCCTGATCGAAGGTAGTATAGGGTAAATTAAAGAGGCCTCCCAATCCTCTTATACGGGGCTTAAACGACCTCGTCCAGATTGCTTCGGAAGACGAACCGCGCGTGCCAGGGCATATTGCCAACGACTCGCTCCGTCTCCGCGAAAGGGCAATCGTCCGCCATTTCTCGCCGATTCCCCCTCTCGACCCCAGAACGTTGTCCCCTGCATTTCTCCTCTGCTGGGCGCAAGGCATAACTCGCAGGGGGCCAGGGACGAGACGGCAGCCTGCTGCTCCGTCTCCTTCTCAAAACGTATATTATGGCAGCGGGGAACCGACCTGCCCGGCTGTCCAACGCCCCGAAGCGGCGGGACGGGACGGGGCCAGGCGAGGGAGAGCGGGGGAGGTTGCTGCTCGGCCCGAGGGCTGTAATAAAATCACCAACCATGCCAAAACGGTAATCGATACGTTATGTAAACGCGTCGCCGCGAAGCGGGATTGTTTATACAGCACCGGAGGGATGGGGAGTGTTCCCTTTCCTCCTCATCCTCCACTCTCTTCCCCCTGGACATGGCATGCCATCTTCTTCCTGGGGGAGAAACCGATCACTGGTCGCCTAAGCCGCGCACGGAGCAGGGGGAAGAGTCTTATTGCTTCTTATACTCGTATGATTTCGTAAAGGGAAGCTGCGCTGCCTCTATTACTCTTTCTCCCCCCCCCTCTCTCTCACCCTCATCTTGGAATCTGTGGTTGCAGACAGCAGTTTCGGAGTGACTCATCCTTAGGGACGATTGGGGTTGGACTGGAAAACCAATGACGTGCGCAGTCTGAGGCTTTGCCGGTGGGGCCAGGACGAAGCGTGCGCCGAAACCGCATTGAAAAAAAAAAAAAAAATGAACACATAGGAGAAGGAGGAAAAACGTGAGCACGAAACCGGGTATAGGTAAATGGAACGACCGTGACTTTTCTTTTTCTTTTTTTTTTCAAAAAGGCGGCGCGCGGCACTCAAGACGTTGATCGAAGAAGGGATTTCTACTGTAGCTCGGACCTCTTCCAATCTGCGTGCCTGGGCTTCGAGTGCGCGCTGGAGTACGTTGAAGGACTCGCACGAAGAATCTAATTTATCATATAGATTCTAGCCGCGTAACTTGAAGAACCTAATGCCACATTGTGAGTCAATCACCGTTCATTCCCAGCCGGACACTTATTGCGGGGCACCGTCACAAGTAAACATAGTTGACCACGTTCTTAGTATTATCAAAGTATAGTTCATAACAATTCTGCGCGTTCAGTCTAAAATCCTACTGTAAATAGAGAAAAATAGTAAAGTTGTTACGCGCTGACGCATTAAAAAGTAAGCGACCTTTTTTTATCACTTGTATCGTTAAGTTTTGTCCCACGATGTTATGTATGCTTGTCGCCAAGCAAAAACGAAGGACTAAAGGTGAGGCACATAGGACGAGCGCTGACTTTTAACTGAACTTTAATTGCAGAAACATGTCATATTCATAAACGCGCATACGCACACATACGATGAAAACAGTCATCCCGATAAGTAGTGACAACAATTGCACCAAAACCCGAAACACAAAAACACAAGATGCCAACCCCCCCCCCCCCCTCGTGCTAAGCACGTGCTGTGTCATTTAAGATGGATTTTTTAAGATTCTCTTTCAGATGTATAGAACTACGATGGATTACCAACTCGCCCAATCCTGCACTCTGTCCAAGCAAAACTTAGTCCTTACTCATCCTTGCACATTTCGACCCATCGTCATCCATCCTTACGATATTCTCCTCACCAAAAAGCAGATTAAAGAGTCGGATAGGGATCCCGCTCGCCATAACATACAATGGCTAGTGACCCTGCTCCTTGAAAAGCGGAATGAAGGGAGGCATGCCGCTCCAAATGCGACATCACCATCCACTGCTTTCGTCACCACGTTGCGCTACGAAGTGGTCGAACATGCGTAGCGACACAACCACGAACTGTGACGACGAGCCTGTCTACGGAAATCTTTTGGTACGGCATCTCCCCTTTTTCTCCGCAACGAATTACTTTCCAGAGCACTCAATCCTCGCGCGCAGGACATGTAGTGCATACCGCAAACAAATTTTGCTCGCGTTTGCGGGATATGCGCTCGACGTAAAGACCTCTTCTTCCACTTCTTTGTAGTGAAAACAGACGCTTCAATGTTAGCAGCACTACGTGTAGCGCACATGGTAGGATGACCTAACGGCCCGAATACGACCCAGAACGCATGCGTTTCCGAATCTCAACAAGGTTTAACAAATGGAAGGAAAAAAAAAAAAAACTGGCGAAGCTTGCATTAGTGGTGCAAGGCTGGAGAAACAGCGGAGCCTAGCTTCTTCCGGTTTTGCTAATTTTTGCTAGGCTTTGCTAAGTTGTGTTAGGTTTTGCTAGGCTACGCCAAGTGTTGAGAGGTGAGGCAAAGTCCAGCTGTATTTTACAAGGCGGTTCCGGTCGGTCGCACATGCATATGACCCTTGAGCTCATACTCAAGCAGGCGCTAAAGCCGGCTTCACTGTTACAACACCCAATCTGCGGTGGTGCACCCTTTACAGGCGGCGCAGTTTTTCCTTTTTTTTTTTTTTTTTTTTTTTGCTCACGTCACCGGACCAAGCTTAAGCTTGAACAGGTCAGCTGTAAAAAAATCGCCGGCAAAAACTTTTCCGTGCCAAAGAGGTTCTGCCCACTCAAATTTCGAACAATTCCACTCCCGCATTTCTGAAACGCAGCCAGTGCTATACGAAACTTTGTCAGAAATTTACGACACTCAACCGTACGACCTCTACGAAAATCGCACCGAGGTCGAGAGGTCATGCCGTAATAACGAAAAAAAAAATAAACGGAAAGCTCTCTTTGCGACAAAATTTCAGCAGGCTGCGTTGGGGAGGAACGCGTGCGGGCCATATATAAAGATTTCCCCCATCCAGGAACCAATTTCCGACTGCGCCCACGGAGAGCCGGAGAAGCCATCTTGCACTGCCCTTTCTACTTTCTCCAAAAAAAACAAAAGTGAAAAAAAAATCCTTTTTTTTTTATTTTTTCCCCCACCAGCTCTCTCCCGGTCGACGCACGGAGGCTGCGGGATTGAGATGGCGAAAAGACGCATCTCTGAGAGTCACGTAGGAGCCAAATATATTTCCAATAGCAACTCCTGTCCCCCAGCATTCCGACCGAGCCAACCATTTTCAATGCGCAGCCCACTCGCAATCAGTCAGGCACGGCCTCATACAAAGTTTTTTTTTTTTTTCTTTCCTTCTGGGGTTGGTTTCGAAGGAGGATGCGAGCGTCTCTGCGAAGTCCTCGGAAGCCCATTACGACTCTCCTCGAGAAAAAGAAGAAAAAGAAATACGTCGCTTCTGAGCATTATTTAGATTCCAGTCGCATTCTGCTGTCCCTTTCTGCAAATAAACAAAAAGAAAAAGCACGGTGCTTGGAAGTCCAGAATTGGGGGGTTTATAAAGCTCTAAAGACCCCAATAACGGTATTGGCAGCATTAATCTACGTTACAAGAGAGCCCCATACAATCGATGAAATAACACACCTGAACGTATCCACGCACTGCGTCGTATTTAGAGCAACTACGAGCAGAAATACGCAAACTGAATGTGGGGGCGGAGTGAAAAGCACGATAGCGGCGATTAAAGCGGAATTCTCCATGGAACGCGGCGGAGGCCGCCGGGAGCTACGGATACCGAAGCGAGGATCGCTTCACAGAGGGCGTGTTCTTATCAATCGTTAAGAGGGCGGGGGGAAGGGCAAGAACGCGCAAGCCGATACAATTTGTTCGGAATAAACAACTGCTGAATATAGAACAGGCAAGGTTGGTTTTCTAACATTTGCCCTTATTCGAGGAAAATCATATCATCATCAGCAGCAGCATCACAATACATTACGTTTACTTTCATCGATCCCGTGCCGTGCCGTGCCGTTACTTCTGTACGCGCGTCCACACTTTTATTTTTTGCCAATAAATACCCGCCGCGTTGGCTCAGTGGCTAAGGCGTTGCGCTGCTGAGTACGAGGTCGCGGGTTCGATTCCCGGCCACGGCAGCCGCCTTTCTGGTCGAGGCGAAAAGCAAAAACGCCCGTGTGTACGAGATTTCGGCGCACGTTAAAGATCCCCAGGCGGTCAAAATTAATCCGGAGCCCTCCACTACGGCGCGCCTCATCGCCTGCGTTACGTCGGCGCGGTAAACCCTTCAACCAATCAATCAACCAATCAATTAATTAACCAATCAATCAATCAATCAATCAATCAATCAATCAATCAATCAATCAATCAATCAATCTTTTGCGCATAAATGCTCAAAGTATGCGTCTTGCGGATAGAGCCGAAGAGGATAAAAGTTATCGTTACGGTCGGCAGTTCTAAACTCGCTGCTTGCCGAGACAGCATTATTTTACGTCGATGGCAAATAACAAAAGAATCCACGTGGCGAACGTTTGCAGCATTAGGAGTGGCTTGACTACGCAATGCGCTAAGTGTTTGCAAAACCTTTAGGGAGATATTCTACGCGGAACAAAATGTCTGCAGAATAACCGTTGGGACTCTCCTGCGGGATCAGTATAGGGGATGTGTCAGTGCAGGGGAGTATCACAGCAGAGTAAAATAACTCCACAAACGCCTCCACTCCACACAAACAGCGGAGGGAGTTCAATCCATACGGGCACAGCTGGGCAGCGGATCGCAAGGGGGAAACATCATGAGGCTTCAACGGAGACCTGAAGTAAGAGAAGGGAACTAGCAGAGACGCACGAAGGAGACAACTGAAGAACTTCGCGGATAACGACATTATCAACACCACATCACCACTGGACATACGGAACAAGATGCAGCTGGATTTAAAGATCGTCAAACCGCCCTACTAAAACGGTCAGAGAAGGCTTCGTTACGTTGCACTTCGGACAGCATGTAGGCGCAGGCATATATGAGCAGATTACGCAGGGTAGCGACTTCGGCAAATGCGTTATCTTGGGCCTCGCGCAATCGATAACGCGAAACCAAGTCGCAGCGACTGCTTTCCACACCGAGACAGGATGTATGCACCGTTCTTTGAGGTTAAATTTACAATTTCCGAAACGCGACGCCACGTTGTTTAACCCGGGGCTGATGACCACTACGCCGCACCTTATAGACCGAGTGTTTTTGCTTCAGCATATTTAGCGGTGCGCGGAAGAAATGCTACAACACATTCCGATAAAGCCCACGCTAAACAACCACAAAACTCGAAAGAAAAGTCGCAAGAGTATCGCGCACGAAGCCTGGGGGGTAGGTGGACAAAAAACTAGAAAACAGAAATGTGAAACGAATGCCCCGGGCATTCGGAGAACGAAACAAGATCCCGGTTTCGTTCACAGGACCCGCGCGCGCGCGCATACTGATAGGTCCTCCTCCAAAGTCATCGCTCGTGTAGCTCCGCCGCCTTCTTTCCATATTCGTCAACTCGAAAAATGCGGCCGCTCCTGCGACTCCAGCGCCGTACGTTACCTCAGCGCTGCGCGGGCTGCGCCGCATCCACCCGCAAGCTCCGTTCCCCCGCTGCAAACACACAGGGCGGCGGCAAGCCACCGGGTCGCTCAGTCTGCGCCGGCACTTCGCCCTATACATCTGCATACAGCCTCCGACTGCCGGCGGCAGGTGTCGCTAACGAACCTTGAAATAGCTGCGCGCCAACGCCGCCCCGCAACCCCGACCGCAGCGCCACCAGGCGGAGAACGCGCGGAGTTCTAGCGGGGGCCACGAGCCATAAACTATAACGAGACCATGCGGGACGCCTTGTAGTCGTCTTTCGTGGCCGGCTCTCTTTTTCGTCGAGAAAACTTTCTTTTTGCGTGTTTTTGACGAAAGTACGCCTCGACGTATCATGCAACAGGAAAAAAAAAAAAAAAAAAAAAAAAAAAACGAGGGGGATGATATTCGCTCGGAGGACGCGAAAGGTCGGATTCATGGAACAGTAGCGCGGCATCATTCGGCTCGTATAATATACGGCCTTCTTTTTACCGACACTCCCGCTCTCTCAACATCGACTCAATTCCGCTTTGACGACACCCGGGTTACATTCCATACGGGTTCTGCGCTGTCTCGCAGCCCGCCTAACCAAACTTTACGAATTCAGCGATGCAAGGCTAAGAGCGACAGTAGTGCGGTTCGCCAAATGAAAAGGGAACATTTTCTAGGGCCAGATAAACATTTCGTACGGTACACACAAAAAAAAGAAATACCGTCGTTCGCATACAGTATTTGCACTCGGTGAAACTGGCAATCAAATAACAGCGAACAGGCCCAGCAGAAGGACGAGAACAAAGGATTGATAAGAAGTTTACAAATTCTACTTCCTTTTTATTCCAGTACCCCGCATCCCATTCTTCTCAGCACTCCTTCCTGAACGAGAGAAAATCCCATTTCCCTTCAGGCATGTGTACTCTGTAAATTCACTCGTTTCCCGGGTTATAAAACGCGCGTTTATCGCCTCACCGAAAAAGACAGCCGCGCCCACATGCACGTATAAGAAAAGGGGAAAAGACAAAGGTCTCATACCCCACGCGACAAGCTTACCACCAAACAACGAAGACCCCCTACAGCTCCTACAAATAACAACGCGAGCAGCACCGCTAACACGGAAGCGGGAGAGAAAACACAACGCCTGAACCCGGAGACCGTCAGCAGACACGAAGGCGGACGTACCACGCAAAACCGCCCGCATTAAACGCGGCGCATTATTCGTCGCAACAAGGGCAGTACAGAAACTTGAAACTACGAAAGCAGCGTTCCTCGCGCACCGCGAACAAACAGAAAGGAAACTGGGGTGGCCGGAGGGGGGATTACAAGTTGCGGGCGGAACATACCTCAAGAAAAGCCCTCAACTCGCCACGCGCGATAAGGTCTGCGAGGAAACGGCAGCAACAACGACGACAGAAGATGCCCGTCCACGCGCTGCGCATAGTCGAGTTGCGCAAGCAACTCCAGCGTGCCAGCGAAATGGAATTGCGCTAGACGGGGCTGGGAGTCTCAACAACCGCTACACAGGGCACAGCAACGCAACGAGGGGAAGGCTACACCTCGGAGCGAAGCAGGCATCTTGTGGCCTTCCCTTTATCCGGCGCTGAGATCTCTCGAGAACACACTGGCGGCCCCCTCCTCGCGCCCCGGTCGCTCGTGGGCGAAGAATTCATGCATATCGCGCTACCCGCGTCCTCTAGCCGCTACACCACTCTAATACCGCATGTAGAAAGCACTCGCCGCCGCTTTCGGAGCCCGCGCGCGCTGCGGAGCGTAATTTATTGCAGCCAAGCGTCACACAGCCCCACCGCTGGCAGCAACAGCAGCACGGCGCGTTTCTATTTCCCCTCATATTTTTTTCCAGCCTCAATTCATTTTCATCTCGCGCGCCCTCCCCCTTATGTATCCACTTTATTTTCTCCCTCTTCGCGTCCTCCCAATCTCTTCCTCCGCCGCTCCCGAGTTCTCTTCTTATAAAACCACCGTGGACGCCACCACTCGTGGTTTCTAGGGAAACACCACAACCATCTTTTCCTCTTCCTCGCGCTCATTTATTTCTTGCGGTTGCGGGTTCGCGGTTTTTCCTTCGGGGAAGAGGATGAGGAGCACGAGGAGTTGTTTCACAACGCAGGAAAGATGAGAGAGATGAGGGTAGGGCGATTGGAAAACGGAAATCAGATCTCTGCTATATGGTCGTGCTTCTTTTTTCTCTCTCTTCCTTTCTCTCTAAACTCGTTTCGCGGAGTGCAATTCCGATAGGCCATTTCCCCCATATATTCCTTCTGTTCGAACAGCGCGCCCACGCATCCGGCGGCGGCGATGCCGTTTATGAAAAAACGTTTCCTCGACTTCTTGCAGCCGTTGCAAGCTGTTCTCTTTCAACCCGCCTCCCCATCCTCATCCTTTTCTCCTTCTCCTTACAGCGCGCTGTTCCTCGCCATTCATGCGGGTATATTAGGCGTGTGTAACGCGCCGCCAAATGGCCGGACCTACACACGGGTTTCGCCAGGCATGTTTCGAGAGAGGGCCTCCGTCCGCCGAGTTATCGTTCTCGTGTAGCGCTCCCAGAGTCACGCGGGGAACGAGAAAAAGAGTGAAAGCGCGAGATATGCGCGCCCACGCCGCATCCACATTTCTTCTCGGCTCTCCGTAACGCGAAAGCGCTCCCATAGGAGTGTACCGCATCTACTTGTGTGCAACGCAATCGCGTGCAAAAATGGGGACGAATGTGAGTGTCAATAGTTTAACTTAGATTACATGAGATTGTCCCGCAGCTCCTTAGCGTCCGCTGCTGATGTACTATATATATATATATATATATATATATATATATATATATATATATATATATATATATATATATATATATATATATATATATATATATATATATATACAGAAAGATAGGGCAGCAGTCTACAACGCCAAAGGAGGCATAGGGGTGTGATTAGGCTCGTTTCTTTTTCACTACGGTTAATGAAGTAAACATTTTTTTTAATATACAGAAGAAAGAAAGAAAGAAAAACACGCGCCCAGAGTGGGGACCGAACCCACGCCTCTCGATTACATGTCGAATGCCTTACCAATTCGGCTATCTGGGCGACTGTGTTCTCCTTCACTTTCTAGGCTATGAAGGAGTGAAGGAGAACAAAGTGAAGGAGAACACAGTCGCCCAGATAGCCGAATTGGTAAGGCATTCGACATGTAATCGAAAGGCGTGGGTTCGGTCCCCACTCTGGGCGCGTGTTTTTCTTTCTTTCTTTCTTCTGTATATTAAAAAAAATGTTTACTTCATTAACCGTAGTGAAAAAGAAAAGAGCCTAACCACACCCCTATGCCTCCTTTGGCGTTGTAGACTGCTGCCCTATCTTTCTGTATTTCCTCAACGAGCCCCTCATTTCCTTACTATATATATATATATATATATATATATATATATATATATATATATATATATATATATATATATATATATATATATATATATATATATATATATATATATATATACACGGACACGCGCACAGAGACCTCGGATCTCGGCGCCTTTAGGGGTCTAACACCACCGTAAGTGCTCGCAATCGCCGATGCACGTATACTCGGAGCTACTATACAGGGAAGGACGCCACACGGTACCCAACACAGGCAACGCACGTGCGACAGACGAACGCACAATTGGTCCGCAGGAAAAAATTGGGTCACGATTCAAGGCGCAGATCGTTCCCCGGGGGAGGACCCTGAAGGAGGCCGGCCATCTCCCGGAAGCACGCTATTACACGGCGGCGACCACGCTACAACGTTAAACTCGCCCGCCACACATTCGGGTGGGCGGGCAATTCAACGCGGACGCACCACCGACCGGCCCTGGTCGAAACGGCGGGCGGAGGTCCTCCTTCCCCCGGGTTCGGAAATCGCGGCGCGCGATAAACCAGCACCAAAAGCAGCGACAACCGCTCCATTGTATTAACGAGCGGTATCGGTCCGATCACGGTGGCGGGATTCGGCAGCGGCCACCACGTAATAACGGGCCCCCTTGCTTACCGGAGGAAGAAAATAATACGTGAGCTCGGAAGCAACAAGCCTCAGTCCGAAGGCGATGGGAGGCCTTTTTTCGGAAGCCGATATATATATCCGCGGGGAGCCATTAGGAACCGCTCGGCTCGCACATCTATATAGGCGAGAAGGAGCGCTGTATACTTGGGAATGGCGCAGCGGACCTTAGCGGCACTATACGGGAAACGATAACGATACGATAAAAGCGTATACGTCCGAGACGAACGGGTTCGAGAAAGGGGCGAACGAAGCGAATTCCAGAGGAGACGCAATGCTGTGCCACGTGTACGAATTCTCCTTTTCTTTGGTTACTTCTCCTGGCTGGGCAAGGTTGGTCACAATCCCTTCAAAATGCGCGAAAGCGAAAGAACGCCAGCAGCAGTGACGTCGAGAAAGGAAGTGAGCAGACACGGGTAATGAAATCGTAACCACCGGTTAACGATCTGCGCGTAGATGACGCAATAAGAGCCGCTCTTAACGACGCACTTAGGCGTTGGGAAGTAGGTCGTGCAGCGTGGTTGCGACACGGGACAACCTTCCTATCCGCCTCGGAGAAGTAGTTACGTGTCTTGTAACACAGATACGAATTACGCGACGTTGGGGGCAATTGGAGAGAAAGAAACTGCCAGAAACCGACAATCGTGGAGTGATGATTGAGCCGAACTCACTTTCAGTTATCCACGTCCTCTAGGTGGACGACTGATGTGCCATCCGTCTCTGACGTCATTGAGGCTTCGACTGAAGAATCCTTGTGTACGCGCTTGCAGGTGCAGTAAATTCGTTGTAACGAAATCGCTTTATTCCAAGTGTTTTATGGTGCAAACTGGAGTGTACATGTACCCGTTTTCACAAAGTCTCTCTTATAACGAAGTCAAGTTTTCTGTTCTGAGCATTTTCATATAATGAGGGTTTACTTTGAATACTCTGATTACCTGTCAATGTGTGGTATAAGTTCGTCCAAATTCCGTACGCATTAACCTGGAAGGTTTTTTTGTTCTATTTCAGACAACCCCTCGCATACAAACGCGTGTAAACTGGCCGCTTTTGCGCTACCTTTGTAGAAGTGTGTTGGCTATGTACTAGGCATTGTACATGCAGCCGACACACAGATACCAGAAACACAAGTAGCGCCACTTTTTTTTTTGGTCATATTGACTACTAAACCAAACTAACCACAGAACTAACCTCCGAAGACTCTTCACCCTCGCACCTCTTGCTTCGAAAATGGCCACAAAAGGGACCAGCAAAAACAGTAAACGAACAAACACGTTCGGGCACAACTCCTTCGGCATCAAGAAATAGAAGACGCAAACGGTGGACCGTATCTCCTTTCATGCACTTGGGACAACGAAAGTCGGACACGCTCTGACCAGTTCGCAAAGAGAGGAGAGACACACAACGCGGGTTTGACGCCCTAGCACGGAGGGCGAAGAACGGGGGAGCGAATCCTTTTTGGAACTACGCCAAACGCCGCTGTAAAAAACCCACCCAATGGAGGGAGAACAAGTCAACAGCAGCAGCAAGTGGGGCTGAAATACAAGTTAGGTCTTCTCGCGCGTCTCAGGCAGGCCAGGGGGAAATAAAAGGAGAGACGGAGAGGGGGAGGCGACCGGGCGGACGCGGGCGAGTGTGAGGTGCGTCCGAGAGCGGGCAGCCGCGGTTGGGCTTCGGACTCCCAGACGCCGGAGCAGCCAAGCGGAGAGCAAACGCGGCGACCCCGAGCCGAAGGAAGGGCCCAGGGTCGGGCACGCACGCACACACGAAACAGACGGAGCACTTCCCCGCGCTTGTCTCCTTTTGTCTTTGCGCTCGAGAGGACAGGAAAGCTATAGGGTACACACATCTTTTCGCGTGTGTGCGTGTGTAGCTTTGGTTCTACGCAGTGCGGCCTGTACGGGAAGCTATACTCGCGTGTTCCTGCTGCTGCTTCGCGGTTGCGTGCGGGCGACGTGGGAGCGCGCGAGAGGAGGGAAGCAGGGGAGGGGACCGAGCCAGAACAGCAGAGCGGATGTAGTACTACGATGCGAGGAACGCGTGGACAGGACGGATGCAGTGCTGGGTAACGGGATTTCAGTGACGTCACCGCAGCTACCGTGACTATGTGACTCGATGAGCGGTTTGAGAGGCCCCGCAAGCAGGACGACGCACAGCGGATGTGCCGCGACCGAAAGTAGTCCGTTAAAGAAGCAGAGAAGGAAGAAGAAAACGACACATTGGGCGTCACCATTTGATTTACGCTTGCACTTCCTTCGCGAGTTTTACTCGCCCAGCTTGAGCTTTGCGGCGTGCTACGGCCGCAGTTCTGGCGGAAGCAGTCAGAGGAGACGAAGCTGACATCCGCGTTTTAAAAAAAGTTCGTGCGAGGTGGCAACGACTTACGCTCCACAATAAAGACGGTACGTGAACTGGCATCCCGTAAAGAATTTAGGCAGAAATACTCTTGATCCCCCGCCTATGCCGTGTTTTGTTTTCAGCTTTTGAAGAGGATAATCAATAGATATACCACAAAGGAATAAGCGCCATCGCCATACCGTAGTGAATACGACTTTGCTTGGTGCATTCCCTGAAATAAGTTTTCTTTTTCTTTTTTTAATGGACAACATTCTGAACTAAATGTCCCCGCTCTCCCTCTTCCGCTCATTGCAAGTTTCTAAATTATATCCCATGTTCTCAAGAATAAGAAAACAGATAATGTTACACACGACCACGGACTGCCCTACGCTTGTGAAAACCCAAAGAGACGGGCAGAGCCTCCCGTCCGGTGTGTCCGCTTGCCCCCCGGGCAGCACTCGGATGATAATAGCCACGTGACAGGAGACCCACCCGCGGGAACAGCCTCACACCCTCTCCTCCCGTTCACCCACTTCTTTCCCCATCTACCCTGCATGCTACTCCACCTCCTCCCCCTCCTCAATTCTCTTTCCCTGCCTCCCAGAATCCCCCCTTCCACGATTCCCTCACGCCTAGATATAGAAGAAATGATCCAGACTCGGGGCTGGGGAGGAAAGAAGCGTCCAAGCTATGAGTGGCACCCGACCATTCGTCTTGTAGCGAGACTGCCATTAGGGGTCAGCCGTGAGCCGTCACTGGGAGCGCCGCGAAGGGAGGAGGGCGGAGGAGACAGACGGGGCCGAGGGTGCATCAACAGCGCCCTTGGTGGGCTTCTTGTCTCTTGCTTCACACGTCGCCTCACGGTCGCACACTTCTTCTTCTTTGATTTCCAGCCTCCTAGTGCTGTCTTTCTTTCTGCTTCACCCATGTATCACGCCTTGCGGAGGCGATTGCCGCGAATGTGAAGGGAAAATAAGCCGAGTGAGGGGAATAGAAGCGACGGATTCCAACGCCGTCCACTAACAATGCCGGGTCAGCGGGAGGAAGACAGACGGACGGCCCAAAGGGCGACCCACTGCAACCGGACGGTGGCGGCGCGCTCCACCACCGCTCAGTCATCGCGACGCAGTAAATTCAGTCAGAGAACGAGTCTCTTTGGCCAATACCTTACAGCGCTCGAGGGAGACAGAGACGAGCATCATAGCGCTTACCGGTTGGAACGCGCCAACAGCGGGGGAACAAACAAGAGCATCATCATCAGCCTCTTCCATGATAATTCGGCTGATGTATACTGTATATCGACCCGAAAGCACTCGCGCTCAACACGTCACGTTATTTAAAGGGAAACTCACAAATCCTACACTCTTAACAAAAATGCTAGTACGAAGGTAGTACCGGGTTGTATTTACTAACTCCTTACGAACTTTACTACCCCCGGAACTTACGTAGGTCCTGCAACCAAGTATGGAACCTAAATGGTATCGTTACTAGTCAAGACCTCGCACTCAGTAACTGCTTCTTGTACGCTACTAACATTCATTGATAGTAACAAATTTTTCTGAATTATTCAGCTAATCACTATAGAAGTTCAAATCACGATTAAAACGTTTTTGCAAATCCGCTTGCATGCTGACTTGTACATGCTGACATTAAAATGCATAAGTCTAAAATCATCGCTGACATGTTTGATTTCTGCGACAAGCCCACTGCCTCTATCAAAGCAGTTTTGCTGGCTATAAAAGCAAGACGAGCTTTCTAATGTGACTAAGTTATACTCGCTCTCCTCGTGCATCCCGTTGGTTTTCTCGCTCAATTTATTTGTTGGACGTCCGAGTGTGATATGTGCTTGTTGAATGTGTCTATGTCGAACTGCGCACTCTGCCGAACCACACCGTCACGCGTAGTTTTTTACTAGGTTATGCATGGCCAGTTAGTAAAAGCACTAAAAGTACCTAGTGGATACTGTGACAAGCAACTGGTTCGTGTTCCACGACCTTTTTTTTAAAGAGTGTACAGTCAATAGGATTTTCGTGTTAACACTTGAAGTGACACTTGAGGCTATGTATGCCCGAAGACGGTAAGAATCTTAAGCAAAGAAAATCACTTAAGAACTAGTGGAAATCTTTCAGTATTACCCTACACTCTTAGGCAAAAAGGACTAAAAGTTCGTCCTTTCGGGGACTAACGGCCTCTGCCACAATCATTAGTCCCTTTGGGGACTAACTGCGAGGGGACGAACGCTTAGTCCCCCACCGGGATGGTCCGTTCCGATACTCCCCAAGGACGAACTGCGTAGAGTGCAGAAAAAAGAAAAAAAACGCCAGCACCGGCAGGGATCGAACCCCTGACGCCCGGAATTATACTCAAGACACCCGACGCGCTATCCGCTAGACCACGCCGCCGGATGGTTCCTGCATCAGATAATATTCAATACGGGGTGTAGTTCTGTGCATAACACAACAGATCCATTGCAACTGGTGCCCGAATTTCTATCTGTGCAAGCGAACGTGACCGCGTTTCGCGCCTTGCGCTTAGCGCTTTGCTAGGTTTAGGGACTATTGCTCAGTTCGATTCGAAGTAGAGCCTCACAACCATAGTTTTTTCGTAAATAACAATCAACTCGTCGTCGCCTAGTTGAGATAGGTAGCTGGGCGATCGGACGACTCATTTGTTTCCGCACAAATTAGCGCAAGCTAAGTGCTTTCTTAGTGTTCGATACATATGTTAAGTGCTCTATGTAACGTATGTGAAAGGTTTCGTCTGTGTGAGTGTCAGAATAAGAAAACATGCCATATTTTCCTGCATCGGCGAAAGCGAATTTGGTGTTGCTTAGCCTGAATTATTCAAATTCGCGTCGCTAGACGATTGCGACTACGAAATGCAAGCGGGTTTTACAGCAGTTGCAGCATTGTCATAGCTTTCGTGCCCAAGGCAAATATGTACCGAGTGTAAAAGATAACTTCGAGACGCTTACCTGTAGCGAGCATTTTTGTTTTGCAGTTGTCATCAGCAACATGCGTTTTTTCTAGTCTGTTAAACATATACATATTCATTACGCTCAGGAATCCACTTTTGCTACTGTCACTAATTTTTGAGTTACTGTTAAGGAGCTTTCATTTGCCGTTATTATCTCGCACGAATCGAATGCAACACAGCGTATCAACATAAGCTCGCCGATAAGCGTATGACAATCGCGCTTCGCCGCTCCTTGCCATTACCCGCCGCTCTACTAACCCTAGGCGATTTTCTTATAACTAACATCAATATTTTCTCCCGTGGCACCATCTAAAGCACCCAGTGACTGCAATGCCTTGTGTTTTGGAAATATAAAACTGTTCGTAGACATATGCGCGAAAGGGCAACGATCGCCATTAGGGGATTAACGACGCAGCAAAGAGACTAACTGCATGCGTTTCGTCTTCCCGTTACTCCTTATAGATCGGCGGGGACGAACAGTTAGTCCGAATTTATGCACACGGCACGTACTCTGCCGCAGATACTCCCTTTGAAGATGAACGGTCGCCCGCGAAGACTAACGGCTGTATTTTAGTCCCTATTTTAGTCCTTTTTGCCTAAGAGTGTATCACAATTTCTCACGTGTACTTTTCGTACAAATATAGCATCTTCCCGTTTGTAGTATTCATAATTCGGCGATATTTTTTATTAGCAGTGATCTTTAAGCACACATTAAAATCACTCCGACGTCACATAGTCTTCACTCTGGAACCCATTTTTATGTTTTGCTTTCAGTATAAAATTTGATTAATGTGTCATAATTATCAACACCAAATAAAGTGCGGCACCGACGAGAGACTGTGCGAAAAGACAAAGCTGGCGATAAGCTCGCGAAGCCTGCGAAACGGATTTAACGTGCGAAGAACAGGCAGTCCCTGTAAGCCCCGTTGGAGCCCTCCGTGGCCGCCGGGGGCGCAGCATAATAAATTGAGCCTCGAAGCAAAGTCTTAGCGTTCGTCTCCGTAGAGCGCCGCTGGCGCCGACGACGAAGTCAGGAAATTGGATTTCCCTCGCAGGGCCCCGAGGGGACCAATTAAGATCGCGCTTTTCATAAGCAGTTGAGCGTTAACCCGCCTTCCCCGAGTCCGAGGCACGGCGGACAAAACGCCGCGATCAACGCTGAGAAAGGAGAGAGCGACGGCGCAAAGCTTGCATGCTTGGAACTGAGATTACAGAATATATACATGGTGCACGGAAAGTCAACAGTCAAGAACGCCGGTAAGGGCATAGAATTAACTTCGACCCTTTTTTGGTGAAAATCAGAATATACTGTGTAGTCGGAGACGCGGCAAGAACGATAACTAAGATGTCTACTCACGTGTCGGCAATGAGACTATATTACAAAAAGCGCAAAAAAGTATGTATGAAATGTCAGACACACTTGAAAACAATAAAGTTTACTGACGTTTCGGCAAGTGAACTTCACCATATTAGAGTACCATACTCTGCTCTGACCAAGGAGAGTTCACTTGCCGAAACGTAAGCCGTAAACATGGCTGTTATTGTTTTTCAAGTGTGTCCAGCCGAGCTGCGAAGCCGGCTGAGTTGGTGCTGTTCAAAATAACCCCACGCCCCATTACGATGACAATGAATTACACCGCTGTTTGTTTCTTGTTATACGGTTGAACTCTTCATTAGCGAGGGACGAAAAACTACCACCGCAACGCACACAAACCTTGCGCATTACCTGCGTTTTCACGAAAGTCGGCTAGCTAAAACGACATTTAGCAACTATACCAGCAACAGAGGCGTCACACGCCATCAACTCACGTCCCCGGCGCACACCAATCACTCGATCAGAGAAGAGAATGTCAGGGGAACTTACCTAGAAGAGAGAAAGGGAAAAGAAAAACACAATCAGCATCTGTATGGGGACGACACAGGCGGAAATAATAAATACAGAAAGATATGTTCGTGCACACGAAACAACAAAGTAATAATGCTCAGGACTCGTTATGGCTAATTTGTGGTAAGATAAAAAATAACATCTTCCAGCCATACACCACAGAATACAGAGTCTGTGTTTTTGCTTTAAGGACAGAAACTCTGAATTCGTTCCTTCTGTAGACTTTTTAGGCAGAATAAAAAACAGTCAAGGGAGTTAGACAAATAGCGATAAAGATGGTGACTGAGAGATTTATCAGTTGGCGGTCCCTGTTACTCGTCTCAAACCACCCAACTCAGATGTGTTACGTTCAATTTGTGACCCAGAGCAACGGTACAGGGCGAAACACTTCACAGTACATTAAACTGCAAACCCCCGTTAGAGTGAATTTCGCGGGACAAGAAACTGTATTCGCTATAGGCGATACTTCGCTAAACGCGGATGTGGCGTGTTCTCACTGGACGGCGTGGACTGAATGGTGGTCTGTAAGATTTCGGTATAGCGACGACTTATTACAATGTCCGTCACCGCTCCGGGAAGCTGCACAATGCGACAAAGCGATTGAGCGCAGATCCCCGAGCGAGAAGACGCCGGGGCAAATCGAAACGCAACTGAATTTCAAAGAACTTACGCTTGCAAACAGCAAGCAGCCGCGTATAAGTAAATACGCACAAAACAGCAAGGTGACCGAACCAAGTGAGCAAGAGCTCTCTAAGCACTGGCCCCAACGGCCCTAGCCGCGTCGTCGGCGTACTTTTGTAAACAGGAGGAGGAGCCAAAACCCATCGGGGCTCCGGCTCATTTACAAGCGATTACCGGGATTCGACCCCTTTGTTTCAGCCCTTTATCGGGCAACGCCTTTTTCTTTGTCATTCTCCCTCCTTCCAGCAAAAAACAGGAACGAAAAAAAAAAACCTGCATTTTTAAAGCACCCGTGGTAGCACACCCTTCATTCACCCCGCGATTTGTCCGCCGTTCCTCAATATTTGCGAGCGTGTGTTTTCCGAAGCACAAAAGGTTGGGCGCTAAACAAAGGAGCAGAGGGACCGTCGCTCCGCTTGTGTGGCGCCTTTATTTTCTTTTCCCCTCTGGTTTTCCGCTCGCCTGCAGCGTGTATTCGTCGTAACCCTTTCTTCGGCAAAGCAGCGAGCCGGGGGCACAGCCTCTCTGAGATAAGGGCATTGACAGGACAGGGGCGAAGTGGACAAGCGAGATAAAACGCGATCAGGTTCCGCGCTTAGCGAGCCAGTGCTGCGCTGACCGGGGCTATACTATTACCAGAGGCGGAGGAGTAGTCGTGTGGTGATCTAGCAAATCAACGTCAGGATAGTACGCCGCGAAGTCTGCAGTCCATCGGACGGCAAATTAAGCGCCGTGTTGTGTCATTAAAGACTCGTGTCATGTCGTGAGCTCGTGACTGTTCTTTAAAAACAACAACAATAAAGAACACTACGCTGACTCGAACAATGACGACTAAAGAGCGTAAAAACACGGTGTAACAATAAAAAAGCAAGGTACGGGAAAATAGATATGACACGATGCAAAGCGAGCTCTGTTTTGTTTGTTCTAACTCCTAACAGTAAGATTTTTTTTTTTTCTGCACTAGTAGGGATTCGTTTTTCTTTGCAAAAGCAGCGAACTATAACTTAAAAAAAATCATTCTAAATGTGTTCCACCAGCATATCTGTAAGTGACAATGTAGGAGTTTGGAAGAAGGCCGAGGCCCGCTTTCTCCACTGTGTCTACAACTATACTCGGACGTGCTGTCACTGAGCCTTCCCAATACGACCATTATCAGCTGTTTTAGACCTCTACTGCCCCGTTTCACAGGGAATGTCTCATTTATAATGTCGACCTGCCGTCCACGTGGGTACGTGCATTTCCTGTGTAGCGTTTGCGACCCGAAACACCCCCGATCTTTGCAACAAAAGCCTCTCGAAGACAGGAGTGTCGTGGCACTGCTACCTTGCACTGCACGGCATTGACGTAACTAACCGTCATGCCACGCGAAAGGCGGGAATATTTGATTGCAATTTCTCTGCACGACACGAGGCCTCCTGCGGCGTAGTAGTAGTGAGCGCATCTGAGGGCGCAGCTCCTTGGCGGCCGTCTCTGGGCTGAGCCGCGTCATCGGCGTAACCGAGTGAACGATGGCAAGTGAAAGAAAAAGCAAGCGATGAAGGAAAAGAATTTAGCGAGAGTGTGGGAGGGTACATATGGGCGCAGCCATTTTGTTTCTGGTCTCTCTCTCTCTCTCTCTCTCTCTCTCTCTCTCTCTCTCTCTCTCTCTCTCTCTCTCTCTCTCTCTCTCTCTCTCTCTCTCTCTCTCTCTCTCTCTCTCTCTCTCTCTCTGCTGCGCGGACGCTAGAGCGGCCGGTCACACTCTGCCCGTCACAGCCAGCGGCGGTTTCGTTGAGAGAGATGGCAACACTGCAAGCCAGAAACAAAATGGCCCCCATACGCTCCCGGGTGCACGAAGTGGCGGTAAGCGTAGCTTATTTAGTGACGCTAGGGCGACCCTTGGCGAAAACGGGAGGGGGCGTGCGCGCGCGTGCGTGCGTGAGACTCACTTCGCGTCGCCGACGCAGAGGCTCATCATCGGTTCTGTCGAGAGAACCCACGAGTGAGTGCTCCCTCAGTGCACTGCTGCTGCGCGAAAATATCGCATTAGGGAATATCGTAATCACCAGCCAATTTTTTTCCAGGCCCGCGGATCGATATATGCGACAGAAAATTAAGGACATTTGTCAAGTAAATGTCCGTCTGGTTTACACCAGACCCCACCAACAAGAAACTAAGTAATGCTCCTGTATACACATGGCTATTTAAAAACACAGAAAAAGTCGTGAAAGGGACTAATTTGCCGCACAGGTCACGGATTTTCGAAACGCATCGCAAAAAAGGAGATACACTAAATATTTTCGAAGGGACAGTACGGAATGGACTCACGATCACTGATTCGTCAATGGCAGTTTCACGCAAAGAGCGCAAAGGCGTCAAGCGAAAGCACGACCTAAAATTTACAGCCCGCTGCGGGAGACCAGAGGAGGTCAGGGAAACAGGCATGCAGGGTTCGTGCTGGTTTATATGGTGAGAAACTTCACCATCCCTCGCTAAATAAAGTTGAGAGAGAAGCGCGAAAGATTTCTCACATTGAAACTGCGTCAATGGTGCGTCAAAACCGTCTCCCAAAGTGTGTCCAACCGTAGCTGTAAGTGCGTACAGTCGATCGCCAAGCGTTCAAGGACCCAAATCGCAAACAAAAACGAACTCATGCGACGATTTTTCGTGCGCTGAGCAACTACGAAATGCATCTAAGAACGATCTAAATGTATACCGATACGTGGTTTATGAGATAAAGGCATAGAGTTTCATACTAATATATACTGGAGGGAAATCTGGCGCTGCATTCGCGGGCCACCGTGGGCGGCGCCATTGCAGCTAGCGACGTTCCTCGCCTCCTTGGCTTGGTTAGCCACATGGCTTCTTTTTCGTCTTGAAGCCAAAAGGGGTAGTAACATTGTTTTTCTGTTCACCTTCCGTGAAGCTTCTAAATAATCCCTGACAAATAAATCTTTCTGGAGGCTTTAATTTTATAATAACGGAACAAATTCGATTAATTTTTTGCAGTAATATTGATGAATTTTCGCAGCCAAAGCCAACTTTTCAGCCTGTTCGTGAGCCATGTCAAGGACAAGTGGAACGTGCCTGCCCGGTACATGACGGAACGCTCGCTGAAGCGCGGCTCCCCTAGACAGTGGCGCCAGATTTCCCTCTAGTATATATTAGTATGAAACTCTATGGCTAAAGGTATACTATCGTACTCCTTCTTCGTGATCGATAAGTGTATTGTCTAATGTAGAACCGTTCCTTTTTTTTTTCGCGATTTTTAAGTAACCATTTTGACACAATATAAGCCAGGTTTCACGCACGCGCTGTGCGTCCAGAGATCTCAACGGAGCTCTTCGGTCGACGAAGCGGTCTATAGGGAAATGCAATAGCTTTTTTGCAGGACGCAATCGGTCCCACAACGAAACTTTTCGCTTTAAACGTTTAGGGTTTTCAAGGATCTCTGTGCGGATTTTTAAGGACTTACAAGAAATCTAAGTGACTGATGTTCAGGAAAAGATGGGGGACTGAAATGATGAGAATTCATTTCAGGCCTACATCTCACTGTTCACTAAACCACGCAGTTGAGAAAGCGCTTGCTTTTTTTTTGTGCGTGCTCTGGCAAAGACCCGGTTGCTTTGCAACGTATCCTTTTCATTTGATCGTCCAGCGCGTACCCATTTGCGGCGCAGTGAACACATTTTTGTGCCCATGCACGTAGTAGTATGCAGCATGTACCCACTTCCTGTGAAAGCCTGAGAAGGCTTACAGTATTGATAAATAAAAAAAATAAATCGTCATAAAATGACAAAGTTGCTGCAGCAATCTTTTCAACAACTTGGACTTGTTGAGACGTTGTTTTTATGTTCATTACTAAGAGAATTCAAGGAAGCGTTTTCAAGGGTCTGTAAATATTTCAGGACTTTCAAAGCCTTGAAAACAACGTTTTTTTGTTCTCAAACTCGAGGGTTTTATTACGGTTTTCAAAAACCCGCACAAACCTTGGCACAAACCGCCCAAGCCCACACAAACCAACAAAAACGCTTGTCCGTCTGCCTTTTAAGTCCGAGGGGATGCTCTCAAGCGCTGTATCTCCTTCGCCGATGTTCATTTCCTTTTGTTCCATTCGAGAGTGAGGTCTTCTCTGATTGGGGAGAGAAGAGCCGGAAGTGGACACCGTCATCGCGGAGGGCAGACAAGACCGCGAAAGAGGGGCCCAACACGAGGGTCAGCCTCTTCCTCTCGGAGCAGGAAGAGGAGCACATCGAGGGCGATTAGACGAGACACGGCAGGCGAAGACCGGTCGCAGACCACGTCCGAGGCACGATCGCGAATCCGGGGCCCTCAAGAGACGACACACTGTCGCAGCCGGCTGCTGCTGCTGCCAGGGTGGGTTTCATCAAATGAAGGCCGAAGGAAAAGCAAACGCTGGCGACAGCATCCCTCCTTACCTTGTTCCCCCTACTCAACTCGCTAGACTCTCTTTTTTTTTCTTTTTCGAAGCACGACAAGCGCTGTAGCTGCGTCGCGGCCTTCCTCTGTTCGGTTTGGATCGCGGTCCCCCTAACGGCGACGAACCCGCGTGCTCCCTCTAAAGCATGATGTTCTGGCGCGAAACCGGCCTGATCGTATTGCGGCTTCCGTAATGAATCAACGGCCACCTGACAGGTTCCGCGGGTTCGACTCGCGGTCGCAGTGATTGCGCCTGGTAGAGGTCGCCTCTCATTGGCGCGCTCGGTAAACGACATGCGAGTGTGCCGGGCGCTTGACAGTTTTCTAGGTTCGCCAGAGGCAGTGGCGTACACAGATATATTTTTCGGGAAATTTTACATTCCTCCAGTAAAAGAAATGAGAAAAGATAGTCTGTGCCCAAGCAATACCTTATTTTCGTTTTGATATCCTATTTACATTTTTTTTAAATTTAAATGTACATATTAAGTGTGTAAAAAGCATAGGCGGAAGAAAAGGCTGAAAGGAGGTGGAGGGGGGGGGAATGTGCCACTTATAAAATTTCAAGAAAATTTCAACCCTCCCTTCCCCCCCACTCGGCTACGCCTTTGGCCAGGGGTGTCTCCGAGGTATCGAGAATGTTTGAATGCGGTGTCAATGGCGGCGCTATGACAAATGAGCCACCGTTTTTTTAATTCTATGTCGATATTTTTTCGTGATCAAAATGTTTGTCTTCAGGGAAGGCGACGTTTGGCTACAATGCGTTGAAGTAGAACTAAACGCGAATGCAAGTTTCGCCGATATTCAGTTGGTCTTTCAGACCCCGCTTTTTAATAGTACTTGAGGGGAAAGAGTAAAGAAACCGGCTGTTACCTTGCGGCGTTAACGGCAGTTACAATTAACACACGAAGAAGAGTGGCGCCAAACCTCTTTATTTCTCATATAGAGGGAGGCGAAGACGCGAAATTCGAATGTCGCGTGCTTTGAACAACGCACCCAGTGTATCGTTCGGCTTTCACTTCACTGCCAGTTGTATTTCGCCTGTCTCGAGAGGCTATCTATCCCCAAGCTGAGCCGCACAGGGAAGTAGGCGGAAACCTTGTCGTAGCAACCTCACCTTTCGTACCTCCCCTTGTATTCCGAACAGAGGGGGAGGAGGCTCAGGGGTCACGTCCAATCTGCCAGACGCAAAGGGACGCCGAGGCAATCTCTTCCGGGAGCGTAACAAGCGCCGGCACTAATGGTTAGCCCCGGAGACGAGCTTCGGGCCGGCGATCCGCGAGACAGCGGCCGCCTCCGGATCGGTCGCCGCTTAGCGTCACACGCGAAAGCCGCGCCACATACAAGAAAAAACAATTGATGCGCGGAGGTGAGGCCACTGAACTAGATCTGAGCAAGAAGTTTCACTGAAACCTACTTTAAAGAAGCTGCACTTCAATCGTTTTAAACGAGTTTAACTTCAATCTTTTTTAGAGAAGTGTACGGCACTGCATCAGCGTGGTGTAACAAACTTATCTAACACAGAAAAAAATTACGCATGTTGTTTCCGTTTTTCTTTTACTGGCCTCTGTCACTCGCGCATGCTGCAAGCTTCGTGTAGTGCACCTGTGCCTTGCGGAAAGCCCGCCTCCTTCGAAAAACGGTGACTCGAGCTGCGGCAGTTGCAAAACACGGAACAAACTTCGGGTTGAGAAGAGCACCTGCGAAGCGGGCGCCGCAGCCGAGATCTCCTTTTACCCCTCTCTCAGGGTCGACTAGCGCCGCTACTGCCGACCCTCACGAACTCGGGAAACAGCGTTGTGTGTGTCTACTATTTTCGGGCCATGCGCACAAAAACACTGCGAAAGCCTCGCAGACGTTACGGCTTCTGTGTATAAACCGCTCGTGGATTGATTCATTCCTTTTGCAGCAGCGAGTCCATGCTGTGCTCTCTGCTCGAGTCCCGCTGAAGCCTTGCCCCGAAGGATATTTTTTTCTGTAACGTCGCAGTCCACCTCTCTCGCCATGCAGGAAACCAGTTAAGTTTCCCTTCAGCTTCTTGCCGTCATCACCAAGGCAGCAACTTTTGCGGCGACTCAACCACCACGCTACCACATATGACGGAGGCAACGGAGCCCAGTTCGGGGACGCATTCCCGATTGTAACACCTCCTCCTTCGGTGGAAGGGCTCGCGTTTGAGTTAGTGACCGCCCCTATGATTTGCGAGCGACTACATTCGCCACACAGTAAGGCCACCTTGAAGTCAGCGTAATTTTGAGTGGCCCTAAAGATCATTATTAAAGTAACGCTAGTGTACCCTCTCCAAGTTCAGAGTGGGTGACAATCTTTTCATAACCCTGTATCAGAACACTAACAATAACCAGCGTTAAAATAAATTTAGCTGAAGTGTGGTTATGACAACAAAGCAGACGGGACTACGAGGAGCTATTTCTGAAAAAAAAATCCACTGTACCGCTGGCAAGATTACAATCTATCTAGGTTAAAACGTCGTTTACTGCGCGCTTACATTAAAAAATAAGAACACGCTCTTCTTCTATCCTGCTCTTTCTTCGAAGGATAAATGAAAAGAAGTGTACAATAACCAGCATACGACACTACGCGATGTTCTAATAAGCCGAGAAAGTTGTATCGTAAAGGGTGGTCTCCGCCAAGGGTCTCCGCAGTGATACCGGGCGTCGCTGGTGAACCTCGGCGCAAAGCCAGGACAGAACGAGGACACGACGACGAATCTCGGACAGCGGGAAGCATCCCCGTTCTCCTTTTCAACCTCCTCCCCCTCCTCCTAACTTGGGTGGCAGCGGACACCGGAGGAGAAGAAGCCAGAAGGGAGGCGGATCCTTCGCCGTCGTCAATTAGTTTAGGCTTGGCGAATCCGTCGATCCGAAGCGGCTCCTCTCCCGGCGACTCGAAATCATCCAAACCGCACAAAACAGGGCAGCTTTCTCGGAGGAGGAAAGGAAACACGATGAAGAGATGGAGGAGCAGGAGGAGGATGGAGAGGTTTGGAAGAAGCGAGTCCTCCGCTAGATGAAAGGCGTATTAGACGGGAACTGCATGCCGCACGCGAGTGACCGACCAGCCCGCGCTTTCAAAAACTGTCCGGAGGCACGCTCGAGACGCGACCGAAAACCGCGCTTCAGTCGAAACGAGAGCGGCGCGCCGTATTTTCGTAATTGAGGCAGTTCCTTCCAAAGCGCGCGCGTTTCGCCTCTCAATTGCGACTTGGCGGTGTTTAGAAAAGGGGGGGGGGGGTGCGGTGAGATGGCAAAGGGGGTTATTTGTAAGGAAAGAGGGAAGGAGAATCGCGAGAGAATGGCGGGACATTTGCAATCCGTTATTGGAGAGGAACGGGCAGGGAAGACAACAGACACCCGAGATTCGGAGCGCCCGCCGTGTACGACGTATTGTGTGGGTGTGTTGGTGGTTCTAAAGGACGGACGGATGATCGACCGGAAAAGGGAACGCGCTTCATTAGTACTGAGTCGCCGCCTTATTGGCCGACGTGCGTTCGAACTTCCCGCGAAAGCTGGATACGGTTCGTGAATACGGTTGAAAATTAAAGCATGCGCCCTTCTCTGGAGTTAACAGACGTTGCAAGAAGTGTAAAATCAGGTGTACGAAGAGTGGCGAAAATTTGCGTTGCCTGAAATCATGAATCGAGCCACGACTTGGAATTGAAACTCCGCAAATCGACTTGTGCTGTTGAGCCCAAGGACGTGGGTTCGATCCCGGCCGCGGTTGCATGCTTTTCTGGTAGATGTGAAAAGCAAGAACGCCCGTGTGTCGAGATTTCGACGCACGTTAAAGACCCCAGGTGGTCAAAATTATTCCGGAACGCTCCACTACGGCGCGCCTCATAGCACAAGTGTAGCTTCGGCGCGTTAAATCCCACGATCGATCGATCAATCAATCAATCAATCAATCAATCAATCAATCAATCAATCAATCAATCAATCAATCAATGCAAGCGCTTTTATAATCACCACTTTTGTGCACAAGCTTATATGGGACGATAAATGCATTAATCAATCCGTTCAGGACAGATGGAGAGCAAAAAACAAAATGAAGTCAGCGTGGGTTCCAATGTCCCGCGTTTCCATGTAGCCTGTAGGCATTAAACCACTCCGGCAAACCACTTTGCATTGAAATAAATATATACCATTAATTCATTCATCAAGCATGGCCGTGTGGCCATGGCCGGACGACGGCCCCTCCCGATATGGGAAGTTTTAGCCGAAAGCTACACCTCCAGGGTAGCTTTCCGGAACGCTCCGGAATTATTCCGGAACGCTCCACTACGGCGCGCCTCATAACCCTAGTGTAGCTCCGGCGCATTAAATCCCACGATCGATCGATCGATCGATCGATCGATCGATCGATCGATCAATCAATCAATCAATCAATCAATCAATCAATCAATCAATCAATCAATCAATCAATCAATCAATCAATCAATCAATCAATCAATCAATCAATCAATCACAAATCTACTGTGAGTTCAAATGTTTTGATTTTCTTCTCTTAGACAGAATTCGAACTTCCGAATTTCCGGAATCAGTAAACGAAGTACGAGTTTTGTTACGGAGTTAGCGTTTCACAATCGAACAATATTTTAGATGTAAGGGGGGGACACAAAGGGCACCCGCCGTCAGTTCTCGTTGGCTCGGGTTGCAACATCCGAACCCCTGTCAGAAGCAGCCGCCATTAGTTGGAGGAGAAAAGAACAAAGCGAAAGGGAGCTAAAAGGGTATCGACTAACACCTTTGACGAGCTAAAAGCTCATCAGAAACTTCGGAGACAACACACCGCTACGAGTCGAAAAGAGCTTGCCACGGCTGGCTGAACTCAAGCCCCCAGGGATGACGCGCCCTGCCGGCGGTGCAGGCATTGTTACACGAACGAGCGCGTGGACGCCAGCTATCCCTCGCTCCCCATTTTCGAAGAGAAACTAGAGCACAATTTCACGGGCAACCAAGCCGCCGCCGGCGCCAGACTCTGTTTACGCCCAATCTTCGTTTCGCCGAAAGGCCCAAAGGAGTGCCTGGCGCTGGACAACACCCTAGAGGTAAGAAGGACAAGCCTCGGCGTAAGCAACCACTCAGCGGTGCTCTTTAAATATTCTCGCCAAGTTTCAACCGACTGTAGTGACGATTTTTTTCCTTTTTTGTATCTGCCAATAACAAGCCTGTCGCTAAAGCTGTAAAGATTCATTTCGGGGGTCTTCTGCTTTCCTATAAGGCGTTGACCGACCGACAAGCAAAACGAGAAACCAATTAACCGGCCTGCCAAACGCAACACGCGTTTTGCATCGGCCAAAAACGGGCGCGAGCGCGTCGTGAACAGAGTCGTCCCACCGCACGTGGACGCTACCGGAGACGGCGGGCTCTGCCCTCCAAATGTGGGGAAGGATGTTCGCGTTGAACAGGGCTCTCCCGCGCACAAACGTCTCTGTAGGCCGCGCCCCGGCACATGAACGCACAAACGCGCGCTCGGACGTGTGGTCGAGAGGCAGGACAACACCTCCATGGTAAAGAAGGGATTCTTAGAGTATAATTACTTTCGAAACAGGTGACCGGCACGATGTGTTTCTTATTCGTCGACGCAATAAAAAGATTTCGTCAAAGTAACACCCGTGTACGCCACTCAACCACCCGAAGAGGGAGTTCGAGGACTGTGCGAAGGCCTTTTGTTACCTACAAGGTGACCGCCAGCCCAGTTGAGCTGAGCTTCCTCTCTGCAAAAGCGCTAGCGGCGTTAATGAGTTGAGAAACTGATTAAACTCCGAGGAAGGGCCGACAATAGATTCCCCGCACAAGCGTCCGCACCGACGCCTCCCCTCATACCCAAGCCGCTTGACGCTTTGACAATGTCGTCACGACGCATTTCGGCCGAGAGGGGGCGGGGGCCTTTATTTTAGAAAGCAACGCGTCGGAGGGGGGAGGGAGAAAACGCAGCTCATTCTGCTCCTGAAGAGGCAGGGATGACAGCACCCGGGTCGAAACCCCACCGCGCGAGCCCTGCAGATGCGCGCGGCTTTTGTCTGGGGCGATAACAAATTGAGACTCGGCGGCCTGCATCAGCAGCCCATGACGCCGCTCGAGACACCGCTCATCTCCCTCCTCCGCTCCACATCCGACGGCGGCGGGGGGCATTTGTTTCGCGAGATTGAAGAGGGCCGCGGACAAATTGGGACGCTATGTCATGTTAGAACACGGCAGTCCCGCGTTTTCGAAAAATCTGCGGTGGGCATGGGGGGTGCGGGAAGTGGACGCACGCTGAGTGGACGTTGTACGAACGCGAATTCTGAAATGTGATTGGCGACGTAATTGATAAGGGCGTAGGATTATTAAGTACGAAGAATACGGGTGCACGTGAGTGTGAAGTAAACAATCTTCGGCGCACGCGCATTGAGTCAACAGCAAATTTTACGGCTGACTGCACCGCACAGGGGTGTGGGTGTGCGTGTGTGTGTGTAGTAAAGTGGAATAAGAACACGTAGGTCGAGCAAGTTTATATCTTGAAACGAAACGTTTGAGGGAATGGCTTTTTTCATTACTTCCCTGCTCGTAACAGGGAGCGCA
>NW_027526225.1:56912457-56979746 GCF_048455015.1 Haemaphysalis longicornis | reverse complement strand
GGGGTAAAGAAAAACGGACGCAAAAGAAAAGGGGAATAAGATAATAGCGGGAGTTGGAGCAAGGAAAAGTGGAGAAGGTCTCGGAACGACGGTTCCGCCGGACTGCCGAGATAGACGGCCGCGGAGAAGGAACAAAAGACACGAATGAAGGAACACACACAGCGGACGGCCGCCAGGAGGAAGGAAGAGGGTGCGTATTTCTCTACTGGGCAACCGGGGGAAGCAAACGCAGCTCCGACCAGGCCGGCCGCCGGAGTGAGGGAGAAACAATCATTCCGTTCGGACCATCTGCGAGATTTATTGACACGGGACCTTATCGGTGCGGCAGCAGACTCGCCCGAAGGGTTGTTGGTGTGTGTGTGCGCGTGCGTTCGTGCGAACGCCAGCGCGTGTGCTGCGCGCGGAGCCGAAAGAGGTGGAGGAGAAGGGGGTCGACCGTATCGAGCAGAAAACCCCGTTAGGCCTCTGTGGCAAGAACGATCGAGCAGCAGACACGGAAGGTTGGCCGATGGAGCAAGCTGCCGGAGAAGAAAAAGGCCTGGCGTGTAATATCGGCACTCCCTGCCGCGCTTCTTACGGCGGTGTGTGCGCAGAGACCGGCGGACTGGTTGCTTCGGGGTCTGTGCGCCTTGTAACCGAGGTCGCCTATGGGAGCAGATGCTCGCAGACGATCCATATAGACGCGGGAATGCGCCCGAACAGCGAGCGGGTCCTGTCCCCTTCGCTTCCCTATAAGCTGCCATGCTGCCAGGTATGTCGTACGCGATGCCGTGACTGTGCGTGGAGAAACGGTGCCACTCGGAGGATGTACCTACAAAACAGTCCTGGCGCTAAGAACCGCGATGTGACGTAGATGAGACAAAAGAATGACGCGCACTGCATGGGCCCTACTTATTGCAGCAATTTCGTTGTCTTGTCATCCCTGTCCTTCATCCCGCAATCATTCGTATATAGACAGCTAGTAGGAGCAGTTATGGCACCGGAAACAATAGCAGCCAGCACCAATCGTATTCCGTGGCGGAGAGCGGAAACACATGTTTTGATTGATTGATTGATTGATTGATTGATTGATTGATTGATTGATTGATTGATTGATTGATTGATTGATTGATTGATTGATTGATTGATTGATTGAGCCACGCTCATTGGACATAGCTTGTGCCTTCAGGCACAGCGGTGCTTGGTTTAGGGATAGGTAAAAAGTGTGAGAAGCGGTTGCCTCCAGATACGAGTCGGTGCAGTATCAGCAACAACCGATCAGCAATAAGCAACATTAGAAAAAATAAAGCTGTAACACAAATAATCCGAAGAAACTTCCGCATCTTTATAATCAGGTACATGAAATTCAACTCCTTCTCGAAATGTTTTGCACTCAAAACCCAAGTTTTTCTTGTTCTTTACTTGTCCCCCCCTCCCTTTTTTTTTTGCGTTTCCTGCAAGAGTTTACCTTGTTTACTGTAAATGCCCTTGCTTTCCCTCAATGCACGCACATGTTGCCACAGGAATCGCCATATCGCCTCCGTTTCGTTGAAAACGCTTCAAAAAGGCGCCCCAACAGCTCCGAAATAACCGATAGCACTGCCAACGGCTCATCCTTAAGAGTTTATCACCACCTAAGCTTGCGCATTTAGGGCCTAAAAAAATTGCAGTAAAGAAAAAAAAACCAACAGTTTGTGCTGGCAGACATTAAGTTTACATAGGCCTGCTAACCAAGGTGGCGATATCTCACCGGATCGAGAGCGTTTAACCCGTTTCTTGAACACTCCTGAAAGACACCCCGAGGCTGAGCGGCTTTTCAACGAAGATTCGACGCGAAGGCGTGTGCAAAAGGCACCGGCGAGCTTATACATCCTAGATTGTGAGGAGGGCGGCCGGTGTAGGGGCGTTCGGAAATCTGAAGGAAGCAGCAGAACCGTAGGCGGAGCGAAGCACGGGTTGAAACACGCTGACAGCGCCCCGGGAGACGCAGAGGCCCTGAATAGAAGGCGGGATACGGCTCGCAGGCAAATACAAAGAGCGTCGGGCACAGGCTGCGGCCCTGCGGAACCCCGGACTGGAAGTGCGCCCGTTTCTACCAAACCGAGGGATGCGGCACTGCTAACACAGGCAGGGGACGACCGAGAAATTTGTGCATCAGAAGACGATACGGCCAATGCAGTAAACAAACCCTCGATCAAACGAAATGGCTTTATTCGAAGATTTTCATGGCCCACACTCCAGTGCACAGAAAGGAAATCATCCCTGATTTAAACAAAATTCCACTTATAACGAAGTCCCTTTCTCGTCGCAAAGTCTTCGTTATAATGGTTGAGCTCATCATAGGTAACACGGTATGGTGGAGATTCGAAGGAGATAGAAACCGCCATCTTGGTGTGACTTTTATACAATGCATGCCGGAGTATTAACCGAACCATCGTCAACGTTTCAGTCAACTGCACGCGTCCGTGTGACGAAGAAGAAGTACACAGGACACTCGCTAGTGTCCTGTTTTTCACTAGTAAAATGCAGTCAGAGAACCGACTAGCGAGTGTCCTGTGTACTTCTTCGTCCGCGTCTCTTTTTCGCTAGTAAAATACGGGAAGTTAGCGCAGCCATACTATCTTGCTGCCGCGGCCTGTCGTAACCACTGTCAGTTCCCGAGTACACGTCCGTATCGCCAACTTTAAGCGACACCCCCTCTTAACGCTGTTCCAAACCACCTCCCGCTTCGAGAGATATAGGGACAATGCAGCGTGACGGCACCAAACCAGGACGTTTCGAGAGAGGGAGCCAAATACAAGTGTTGAAAATTTGAGGAGAGAACAGGGTCCTGTCGGCCGGCACATCTGCCCGCGACACGTACTCGTTGTATCATAGTACGTCACTCCAAGCTTGCCGGAAGTTGCTCCCGAAGCACGCCGTCGAAGCCGACGCATGGATGCACTTAAGACACCCGAGGCACTGCGGTGAACTCTGTGTCGATCTCGTTTTTCAATTTTGCAGCTCTGCACGGAATCAGCTCTTTTGCCTCGCTTTCTCCTCTTCGCCACTCAAGATTCCGGTAGCTGCATAGTTTTGCTGAAACAGGGGGCCCCGGAGCAGGCTAGTAGCGGGGGAAACAAATCACAACTGCTTTGGTGCAGGCTGGCTCTCGAAGCGACATTTCGGCAGAATAAACAGTTCTCCGTACGCAGCGCCCTGGTGCTGCGTTATGAGGGATACAACATCGCAACGCTGGCGTAACGTCGTGCGTGCATCGCACGAATGGAGGCGCACACTCCGCCCCGGTGTAACACTCATTAATGATTTACCTTTGTGAGAGAGACTGAAAGCAACCTGTGACCTTTGTCAGCTTTGAAACCACAGATACGATTCCCGAATCCAGTAACGGATCACAATGAAAGATTCGGCTGCATAGAAGCGATCGAAAACGGAAGGTTTCAGAGCTGTTGTGCGTACAGATCAGCCGCACAAACGTAGTCTCTCTCTCTCTCTCTCTCTCTCTCTCTCTCTCTCTCTCTCTCTCTCTCTCTCTCTCTCTCTCTCTCTCTCTCTCTCTCTCTCTCTCTCTCTCTCTCGTTTAAAATGTAACATATTAAGCTATTAAGTCCTGGCAGTGATGCAACGAAGGACGACGTTACTGGGCGCAGTGTGGAGCTGCATACGACTCCAGTGTCACGAACAGCGGTATCGTGACCCTCATAACTTTTGAAGACGATGCCGATGTTACCAACACGTCCGTACGTAGAAATTGGCAAGCGTTTGCTTGGAGAGAGACCGTTATCCTTGCTCCAAACGCCGGCACTGCCGCTCCGTTCGGGGGCTATAGCCACAGTCGATCCGTTCACGGCAGCAAGCAGCCCAGCGTCGAAGCGCCGCGTCCGTACTTGAAACCGCCGAAAGCACCTGTCACGGCCCGCGGGCTTATCGCCTCCGGACTCCGTCCGCTCAACCGGCCGCCTTTGAGCGCCACCCTTTCTCACCCCAAACTTTTGCCCGCGCGGCCGCCTTTGGCATATTTGTTGCGCTTCCCCTTTGAGTAGGGTGCCTGGATGTTCCTCCTCAGGGGCGGGCGAGGAGGAACATCGAGGCACCCTACCTTTGAGCCGCGCATAGCACCGCCACTCGTCGGAAGTTGGCCCTCGCAGCGCACGCCGCCGCGCTTATTCGCGCGGGCAAGCGCTAACGGCTTCGTTGGCCACGCACTTGTGACAGCCTGAATCACTGGCGCCCGCACAAAGCGCTACCGTGTTTACGCAGACACAAGCGGAGGCCGTTGTCAGAAGCTGCAGCGGGCGGATCTCCCCGTAGCTTGGACGACAGCATTCCGTTCGCGAGAAACGGCGATACCGAGCAGCTTGGTGCGAGAGCATTCACTTTAGATTGGAGCCAACCTTAATCTCTCCCAGACCTGAAGGTGGACACGCACGCTGTTCTAACATGCGTGCGAACGCACTCTATCATTTGGATACTTTTTCAATAACACTGCCCAACGCGATCACGTTTTTTCTTCGTGAAGTTGGCTTTTTCTCCCCACGCACCTCTCCGCAGTGAAGCACGCTCTACAGGAAGTTCCCAATTTCGAAGACTGACTGCGCAAAGCCAACAAACAGCTGTCGCCGTGAATATGGTTTGTGCCGCTATACTTAATTCAATTTCAACTCCAAACTCTATTCCGGCACTTGTTAATACTGCCCCCAACCAGGTGCCCTGCACCACGTGGTATAGAAGTGACAGCTATCCACAACCCTTACCAGCACGACCCAAGGTATCCCAGACCACCGGGCGGGCGCCCTAATCAAACCACATCACTGATACACTGAAGTCGCCCTGGCTAGGCTGCGGATAGGCCACACACATGTTACGCACTCCCACCTGCTCACTGGAACTTCGGGACCCACGTGTAGCAGGTGTGGAAAGGGCCTATCCGTAGTCCACATCCTAATCACATGCAAGGCACTTGACACAACACGACACAAACATTTCCCTGAATTATACAGACGACACATTCCTTTGCACCCATCATACTTTTTAGCCGACGAACCAATGTTTTCTAGTCAACGTGTTTTTAAGTTTTTAGCTGAGGTAAACTTTCTGCAGCTCTTGTCATATCATGTGTAATCACCCTGGCCCTATACACCAGCCATCTCCATTGTCTTTTGTTTTGCATCACCTTTACTTTTAGTCGCATGTTTTAGTATGTACGGTCTCATCATAATTCAGTAACTTCTTCTTTGGCGCTCTTTGCCCATAGTCGGCCTTGCGCCAATAAAACCGAAATATCATCATCATCATTAATCAAACCACATCGATTCCGACCAATAAAGTTTATGCATCATCACCATCAACTCCCCAAGACTACACCGACGGCACTTAAAACGGCGAACCAGATAAACACCGAGGCTCCTCCTCGACCGAGGAAATGTCAGCACACAGGCGTCCCGACATTCTGCTTCAATAGACCGAGCTAATTTCCCGGCCTCGCAGACTCCCGGCGGAAACCACGGATGAACGAAGCTTTTACGCGGGAAGATACGGCACACCTCAGTTGTCGGCGTGGAAGATACGACTCGTCTCGTCCTTCCGCATTCGCGCAAGGGTGAGCGCGCGCGTTGGGCCTTCATTGTTGGCGCGAAAATCAGCACTCGAATGCTCGCGGCAGAGCTCCGCGTGCGTGCGTTCGGCAGGTAAAGTTAGCGTAAATCACTGCTTCGCGTGCCGGTTGACGCCGCGTTCACCGAGACTCTGCCGAGCTCTTCACCCGGGAAGTTTTTATCGGTGGCGCTCGGCGCGGCTCTGAGAGAGAAACAAACGAAGAAATAAAAGTACGAAGACAAAGTACAATAGAAGCGCCCGACTAATTCTTGACGCGCGATGAGAGACTTGCTGATTTCCGCTTCCTGGAAAACTACGTAGTTTCCTTTGTAAACGCGCTCTTCATTCAGAATGGCGATATTTGGCGGCATGGAGAGCGGAAACTGGCCCTGTTGGAGGGAGAAAAAAAAATAGCATCGCCGAAAAAGGGAGAGCCCGCTTTCTTTTTTTGCACTGTGTTCTCAGAAACGACCAGATTCGTGGCAATCTTTGACGTAGAAAGTTGACGACACGCAAGTCCACCTTCGTTGCGGCCGAATAGCACGTGACAACTACGCTACCGAAGTTTCCGACAGTTAAACCTTTCCGATCCTTCGTTAGCCAATCTGGCCGAAGAAAAAAGATCAGGAAACGCGAATCGCAGACGCATTAGCTAGGCTCTCGAATAGCTTATAAGTGATTCCGCTCGAACGTCGCGACTCACGCTGCACTCTATTCGGTAAAGTCGATGGCAAACAAGCCCTTACACGCCAAGCCCCGTCAACCTAGTAGGCTCTCACTCCTCACTGCCAAACATTAAAATGTGAGCAAAAACTCACGTCACTTCACGCACCAACCTATCAGTATAGTGCCGCGAAGTCCTCGTTGCGTTGGCTGTTTTCCCCTGTTGTATGGGACTTCTTCGGCCGACAAGGTCCCGTTTTTCTAAAAAAAAAAATTCCCGCGCCTTCCCGCGAGGGGAACACGAGTAAATGCAGAGCATTGGGGCCTCAGTACTGGTTGAAGGCAGTGTTGCTTCCATCGCTTCTTCCGTGATGCTGGAGTAGCAGACACGAGTAAACGTGGGGGCGAGCGTCAACCAAGGAAGGAAGGAGCAACGCAGTGACTGAAGCACGAGCGACCGCTAGACACTTTATATTTGCAGCGCGTGCAGTAGAGGGAGAGCAGTACGGGGGGGAGAGCACGCATGCGCAAGCAGCGCGCGCCCTTCCACGCCCCACCGCGCTGCTATCACGCACCTGTTACGCCGAGACCGCGACGGAGCGAACGGGCTGACTACGACGCATGCGCGCGGCAGCTGCTGTTGAGACAGAGGAGGGAAGGAGGAGAGGCGCACCTGCTGCGGACGCTGAGCTGTTGACACCGTCCGACGCAGGAAGAGGCGAGCCTAAGAAATGCTCTGCATTTAAAATACATGCGGAGTGGGTCTTCGCGCCGACCGACCGGAAGACGCGGCCATTACGGGGTGCAGAGATGCGTCCTTGGCTGAGCGTCGCCGGGGCTTGGGCTTCCGCGTGCTAAAACATTCCGCGCTCCTTGTGTTGGCTTCGAGCTCCGAACCCTCTGTCTAGTTCCAACGGCCGTTCCTGTTTTTTCCACTCTTAACGTTTGTGTTTTGTCTCAAATACTTCGTCTACATCAATTACTATCTTGCCAAGTGCGCGTTGTGTCTGCATGTGACCAGTTCTTTTCTCTTTGGCGGGAACATGGCTGATTGGTATTTAGAAGTGTCTCGTCGATTGGCTACCGAACATGTCTCCAGAATGCGCTTTTGTTTCCCCATCGGCTTGGTGGGAACAAATAGTATAAGTCAGTTCACCGGGTTCCTGTGGAGCGGTTGCCGGCACCGGAGTCGGAATTTAGAAACGTTGCCAGCCGTCATCGGGCCCTCATGCCGGGAGACCGCCCTCACCATCAGCTATGTTTCGTTACATATTCTGGCTCTCTCGACCTTTTTCTCATTCAGTGCATTGTTTGAAATTCGTATGTGCTAAAGTTCAGATAATGTTAATAGTAAATTAAACCACTAAATCTTAAAAACTTTTTCGACGTCACGACTGCTTCACTGCCGACCACCATGCTACTGTCGCGAAGCGGAGGTCTGATGATGTTTTCTAGTTGTTTTTAGTTCTGTGCCGCCGCCGGGGCTCTTCCTCCAAAGTGTTGTGTGTAAAAGCGCTTCGGACGCGGCTCGGCCACCGAGGCCCCGCTTTTCTAAGAAACGTGTTGCCGAGTGTGTCTGCCCGTCGGCCGACCGGGAGACGACGGCTGTTGGGGGAAGCGAACCCTCGCCTCGGCTTGTATTACCGCGGCCGCGGCGTTCCATTCCCCCTGTGGCGTGTGCGCTGCTCGCCTTCGGGCTCCGTGTTCTTCAGACGACCTTCCCTTTTCCCCTGTTTACTTTAGTGTGTTTTGTCTAACTACTTGCTCTACGCCCGTAATTCTCCGAGTGCGCGCTTTCGAGTCGAAACCTTGTGTCTGTGTTTTTGGTCATTTTCACGTTGGCGGGGACATGTCTGATTGGAGCTAAGAAGCGTCTTCCTGATTGGCTGCGGGTGTGCCTTAGCCTTTTCCCACCCGGTCCGCACACGCTAGGATGCGCTTTTTCCCCCAATGCGTCCCCCCAAAGCAAATATAACGCGGCCCCTCTGGCGATTGAGGGCGAGAGGGCGGCCTGCACCAGCTCACGTCAGAAACTCTGCCGCCCGTCGACGTGCCCTCCCGCCGGGAGCCCTTCGCCCGCCAGCTATGTCCCGCTAAGTACACTGAATCTATTGACTGTCTTTTTCATCTATGTAATAAGTGTAATTGTTTCAAGTTTGTATGTGCCAAATTTCATCAATGTCATCTGTAAAGTAAACAAGTTAACCTTAAAACTTCTTCGACGTCTCGACTTTTTCCTTCCGATCTTCATGCTACAGTAGCGGCAGTATGTAACCAAAATACTACGTTACAAAAGTGGTGATAGGTGCGCGGTAGCGAACACCCCCTCTGCCATCATGGGCTCCCCCCACTCATCGTTCATCTTCCTGCTGTTCATCATCAACCTCTCCATCCACTCTACCGAGCAAGCTTCAGCTGATCTCACGGCCTCCGTCCGCACACCGTGGATGGAAAAGGCGAGCGACGACATGTGCGACAGTGGCAAAGACTTTCCTACTCCACGGCCATCACCGCGTTACCAGCCCGGCGCAAGCTGGGCCCGCCATCGGCTCCTGCGAGGGAGAGCCCCCGGCCCCGACGCGGACCGACCGTCCCCGCGCCGCCCACTCTCCATCGCGGCGGCGACCTTCCCGCGCATGCAGTAAGGTGAGAGATTTTTGCCTCTCGGCGCACCGCATGACTGTGGGTCTGTAGGCTTTTCTTCTCCGTGTGTCCGGGGCGCCCACTGATTGGTTGTCTTTGGTTCATTTGCTTTGCCAGCACCAGCCTGCTTATGTAACTAGCCGCTGTCGATGCTGAGGCAATAATTTATGAGCGTGCAGCCGTTTTTTCGTGGGGTATGTGGGCTCTTCGCGCGGGAGTTGGACAGCTTTGTAGTCAGAATCTTAACGGCACAGGCGTTCGGCTCTCCCGGCGAAGGAGCCCCGAAGAAGACCCCCACGCGCCTATGCAAAGGCTGATTTTTACGCAGATCTCGCTATATTAGAGACTGCTGATATCCGTTTCCTCGGCTCCTTTCCACCGGAGTTAAGTTATGTCTTGAAGCAAATACGGCAGCCACTTCGGGGTTGGGGGTCTGAGGGAAACGAGGAGTTGAGAGATGTTTACGCTGCACGCCGCTGCTCGAAGTACAAACAAAGACACCAGCAGGGGTGCCCGGGATGCCGCGGACGGGGAGAGCTAGCGGGCGCGCAGTTTTGCGAATGCGTCGGGTTGGCGGAAGTTTCTCACCGCTGCTGAGATGTGACAATCTTTTCTTCTTCCGTAAGCATGAACGGTAACTGTTATGTAGCTTTAACGTCTTTTTGTTGTTATTTTATCATGTCTTACCTTTATCATTTCTAACGCTCGCGCTCATGATAAGTATGTGTAGAGATTTGTTCGGTTTTATTGTTTATTTCTGAGTATTGACTGACGAAGAGCGTCTGAAATGTGCTTACAAGCCTCTCCAGGCGCCAACATTCTTGTATCATGTGTGCGACCGCCAAGTTATACATTTTGTAGCTTTTATGTTTCGATGTTTTGCAGTTTTTCAAGTAGCTCATTTTCTTAGCCGTTCCTTTGAGTTGTTTGCCGATGTTTTAAGAAGCGTTGCGGTCTACTTTGGGTATTCTTGTCATAATAGACGGGAAGGATGGCTTTAGAACAGGTAGGGGTGAGTGTAAAAATGTGCCGGGTTAAGTGACCAACAATTGCTAGTGCCCGTAGGTTTCCACTTGTTCGTGAGATATAACTCCAATAGAGTGAGCTCTTGTATATAATTTTATTTCTGTCTTGTAGAGCCTTCGTTCAAGCCGTTTGTGGTAATCTATGTGCAAGGGCCGTTGTTGCTCGAGCGGCGATTGCTCAGACTGCACTTGGGTTTTGATTTGCAGATTATTTTGAGTTGGCTAGGAGGTTACTTTATCTTGGGTTTTATGCGATCTGTTTCGAAGGGTAGGCTATTTTATTTCGCGTCGTACTGTTCAGAACTCGGCATATGGCCTGAATAGTGTAGCTGTCTTACGATTTCTAGAAGATGTAACCTTTACAGTGTGTATGATTTTCCTATGTTATTCATGGTGTCCGTGTTGTTATTTTCTTGTTGTTACGTGTAAGTGAAATGTTTTCGCGGGTGCTGGACAACACACTGTGCGCGCGTGAAATGAAGAACGGAACTCCACTAAGTGACCGTTGTGCATTGACTGATTCAGCGGAGACAGTTTGTCGACTCCTGTGTTTGAGTCTGTGTTTCTTCTTCTTGAGTTCGTATGCCATGTCATTTGAGTATCACCGTCAGTTTGTGAAAATGTGTTTTTATGGTTTAGACTTTGTGCAAGAGTGAGGGCACTCTTTTTTCCGTCGGGGAAGGTGTCGCGAAGCGGAGGTCTGATGATGTTTTCTAGTTGTTTTTAGTTCTGTGCCGCCGCCGGGGCTCTTCCTCCAAAGTGTTGTGTGTAAAAGCGCTTCGGACGCGGCTCGGCCACCGAGGCCCCGCTTTTCTAAGAAACGTGTTGCCGAGTGTGTCTGCCCGTCGGCCGACCGGGAGACGACGGCTGTTGGGGGAAGCGAACCCTCGCCTCGGCTTGTATTACCGCGGCCGCGGCGTTCCATTCCCCCTGTGGCGTGTGCGCTGCTCGCCTTCGGGCTCCGTGTTCTTCAGACGACCTTCCCTTTTCCCCTGTTTACTTTAGTGTGTTTTGTCTAACTACTTGCTCTACGCCCGTAATTCTCCGAGTGCGCGCTTTCGAGTCGAAACCTTGTGTCTGTGTTTTTGGTCATTTTCACGTTGGCGGGGACATGTCTGATTGGAGCTAAGAAGCGTCTTCCTGATTGGCTGCGGGTGTGCCTTAGCCTTTTCCCACCCGGTCCGCACACGCTAGGATGCGCTTTTTCCCCCAATGCGTCCCCCCAAAGCAAATATAACGCGGCCCCTCTGGCGATTGAGGGCGAGAGGGCGGCCTGCACCAGCTCACGTCAGAAACTCTGCCGCCCGTCGACGTGCCCTCCCGCCGGGAGCCCTTCGCCCGCCAGCTATGTCCCGCTAAGTACACTGAATCTATTGACTGTCTTTTTCATCTATGTAATAAGTGTAATTGTTTCAAGTTTGTATGTGCCAAATTTCATCAATGTCATCTGTAAAGTAAACAAGTTAACCTTAAAACTTCTTCGACGTCTCGACTTTTTCCTTCCGATCTTCATGCTACAGTAGCGGCAGTATGTAACCAAAATACTACGTTACACTACCGTAGCGGTAGCGGAGGGGCAATTTTCATCGTTACAATACTGGAAGGCACCCGATTACAGACGGTGTATTTTCGCACGTGATACAGTCAAGACACTTACATCATCATCATAACCATATCTACCCCTTTATGATAAAAGTGGTTTTTAAATGAATTTGGAGGGCCCCCATCTTGGCTTAAAGAATTCCTAGTTCTTTTTTTTAATTTCCAGTTTTCTGCGTCATCTCTCCACGTAGTTTATTCGTTTAAAAAGCTTTCGCGCTCTGAAATAAACGGCCCGGTCAGCCACCCGCTTTCTCTCCAGTTCCTGCAGTGAAGTACGCGACGTGGTGTCGCAGTAAGGACGCCTGACACACCCGGCGACGTTTCGTTCCGACTACGTGTATGAAAAAAGAGCCCACGGTTGCGTCTTGGCAGCATCCCGACCGGCACGGCGAGCTCAAATATTGCTTCGTCCTTGGAAAACAACACCCCAGCCAGAAACTCGCATTTATGGTGGCGGGACTAACTACATTAGCAGGCCCCCGCGTGGCACTACACGACATTAACGGACGCGGTAAAAAACGCCCACGAGCTGCGTTCTTCATGGCTCACGGCGCAAAACTGGAGCCAAGCCGAGCCAAGTGCGACGCCTACGACGACCACGCGGCGTGGCACTCACTCGCCGAGAAGCACGAAGGCGCCAACGAACAACGTCCGGGGTCCGGACGCCGAAACGGCACGCGCGACGAGGCGGAACTAGCACTGGCGCCACCTAGCGGGGCTATCGCAAACTGCGCCAGCTGTCGCTAGAGTGGCCGTAAAAACGTTCTTTACGACCAGGCCCCCTCCGCTATCTTTTTCCCCCGCTTCTTCCGTATACAGCGTCCACAGGGGCTAGCAGACGCTGGACTGAGCGCGGGCTATAACGCGCTTGGCTTGACTTGACTCGGCTATGGTTTTTCGCTTCGGGTTGCTGTTTGCAAGCAAAGCCGGCTGGGAGGGATGGTAGAAAACTAGGCGGCGAGAAACTTGGCCATTATGAGAAGTTGCCGTGATCACGAAGAGCGAGTCCGGGAAGCACGGGCTGTCCGAGAATCTGATCTGGAAGGCGGCCCAAAACAAGGACATAAAAGGGCACTCAAGCTTCCCCTCTCTCTCCTCACGATGGGATGAGCAGTTTGAAAATCAAACGCGAGCACGTGAGCGAACTTCCAATAGAATGGCAGTGCGAGAGTTCCGGCGAGATCGCCCGAGAAATGGCGCACGCAGGAGGGTGTTGTAATGTTCTAGTTCAGTGTAGTAACGTGTAACAGACGGAAACGCCGCCACACCCCGTCGCTGCATTGATAATGCGATTCCTAACAGACAACGGGAACCAAAAAAAAAAAAATTACACCATCTTCCCGTGGGGAACCATGAGGAGGATGCGAAGCATCATAGGGGTTCCGTGTAGGTTCCAATGTGTTGCCGTTATGTTGTTTCATTTATCGGAGCACGAATGGGAACGTAGTGTGAACCCCCATGTAGAGTCAGATCTAGAGACAGCGAAGAGCCCGACACCGGCTTTACCTGATCGAACACCTCCTGGTTCTCGTCTTTATTGCGTGCTCACGCTCCTACCTGCTGCCCGCTCTCTTCGTCCTCTTCTCTGGTTGAGCTGCAAGGCGCGTGGCGTTTCCCGCCACCGCTTTCCCACGGGAAATTCAACATCCTCCTCTAAAGTTTTCAGTTCGTCGTTTCCGTGGACGTTCAGCTTCTCGGCGTGCCTTCGTTGTATCAGCAGCTTCTTGACGTAGTTTGAATGAGTCAAGGACATAAGGCGCGTTCGTAGCACTTGCTCTGTCTCGGTTTTGTAGCGCAGTGGGAAGAGCGCCAAGTACCTCCCGTTGCGGCCAGAGTCGTGGGATCGAAACCGGGCGCCGCTAACTATTTCTTTTTTTTAGTGTAGGGGGAGAGGTGCGGACGCCGGACGACGGAGGGTCGACTAAGAGATGCTTTGCATCTAAAACACGGAAGAACTAAAGTCTAGCGACGCCGATTTGCCTTAACGCTAGTAAGACAAAGGCGGGCCGGGGCGTATAGTTGCGGCGGCCGCCGCCATGCCAGCGTTGCATTCGCGGGCCCTTTTTGGATCTGCGTGACGCCATCGTCAGCGAAAGAGCTATCGCTGCAATATTCCCAGCGCACCAAGCTACCCGGCGCTTCAGTCCAGCACGACCTTGCGGCGCACACCACCGCTCCATTTGGGCCCTGTTCACAAGAAAAACGGAAGTACAGTACCAATAACGGGAAGAGGAGAGGAAACAGGAGGGAGCCCCGCAGAACGCCCCGAAAGATTCACACCAGCGCAAGCAACGGTGTCCGGAACGTCGTCTGCAGTGCCGCAACCGACGAACGACCGCCTCAGCTTCGAGCTTACAATGAGATGATGGCGGAGGAGGAGAAGCATCGCATGGTGAGTGTAAATTCTTCCTCCCCCGGCCGTTCTTTACGCGTTCGGCGCGACGCCGAAATAAAAGCGGCGAAAATGGGGCGATAAAAACAACAGGCTCATCCCACGCTCCGCCGTGCAGCTGCGAGCGACGCAACGCTGGTGGGAGGAAGACGCTTTACATTTTACAGCCCTGCGTGCGAGGCGCTCCGGCCTGGCGCGCCCATTCTCATCGTGTCGGGCCCGTAACGCGCCGGCCACACAAACGGAACACACCTCTCCGTATTTCTTCTTCCCTTTTTCTTTCTTTTTGTTACCTGCATATCACCCTTAAACTAGACCGGAATGCGATTAAGGATGTACGAACACTTTCTGCCCATCTGTCACGTGCGTTCGCCAGTACAGGTTTCGCAAGTGCAACTACGTCACGCGAAATTGAGATTTCTGAAGCGGGCAGAATTCGCAATTTAGTAGGCTTTTTCATTAAACGAAATTAAGTAGAGAGAGTAGCAACATTGACATTATCGTCCCTACCACAAGGCACATGAGCTGAAAAACTTCCACGCCGCATCGAATAACGCCCTGTTTTGACACGAATTGCGGTGAGATGTTTAATAACGTGGTTTCACGACGAAAATTGATTCTGGCGCACAGCGCCCCTTCCCAACGTTGAAACAGCGAGCTAACAACAGGGTTCGCGAATCACGGTGTCGTTAATCCTTCGGCTGACAATGTAGCTATGGCGTTCCTTAGTTCAACGCAGAATAATGCTAACATGCCCAGCAATAGCAACATGTTGCGCTAGTCCAGGCTCGCCGGCATCTATCGGAAAAAGTACATAATGCTGCTGCGAATTCCAAAAGAATTTGAAGTTCTTATCGATTGAAATGTTTATTTGACTGATTGATTGATTGATTGATTGATTGATTGATTGATTGATTGATTGATTGATACGAAACAGATCCACACGGTTTAAAATTTGTACAGTCTTTCTCGTTACCAAAGCGCTGCAGGCAAGCATTCTTCATCGGATTAGCGTCTAACGCCATCCCGGCACAGATGTTGAAATCTGGCACTGCTTTTCCAACTTGCGACACCATCGAGACGACGAGGAAAGAAACGAAAAAACACGCCAAAAACCGGACCCAAAGTCATTGTCGCAGCGAGCAGACGACACACTTGCACACAATGGCGGAGTGAATAACGGACCGAATGGAAAGAAGGAAAAAAAGGCTTAACGCGAGCGAGAACAGAGCAGATTCTCGGCCGTGGAGGAAAGGCGATGAATAAATCGGAACAAAGGAAAAATGGTACGCCAAACTTCCCAGCAGACGATATGCTGGCGCGCAGAGCATAGAGATATAGAGCTTGCGAATGAGAAGCGCCAGCACACGATGAAAGGCGCAGTAGCAGTAGAAGAGGCAAACGGACTTCGGGAAACAAGTGAGACGCGCCAACAGATGACAGAGGGGGAAAAAAAAAAAGCGAACAAGAAAATGATTTACAAAAAAGCCCGTATGTAAAGTGAAAGCAATGGGGAACCAAAAAAGACTCCGCCGTCGGATAGGAAACAATTCGAAAGGAACAAGCAGGCGACAAAGCCAGTGCGAGGTGAACAAACACACGTGCGACGAGATCCTCTCGAATACGTTAGAGGACGTAAGTGCTTTCGGGAATAAAAAGAAACGGGGGAGGGGGGAACCGAACGCAAGCGCTTTAAGCAGCATCGCATGCATAGTGCACTGCGCCGACAGCCGCTGAAAGGGTTTTGACGAATGAAAAGGACTCCGCGCGCAATATAGTCGGCGGAGAAAAAAAAATGATAAAGATGACAACAACAAACTACCAGAAGAGAAGTAGAACGCTCCCGCTGCCAGGGTTTTAAGAGGGGAGGATAAAACCCCCCTCATTTTTTTTTTCTTCGTCGCATACGGGTACGGTTCTTCAATCTCTCTGTTTCGTGTGTTTTTAGGGATTTACAGCCAGCCTTGTTTTTCCATTATTATTGCAGTAGCGGCTACGTAGCCAAGAAAAGAATCAAGGGTGTACTTCCCAGCAACTGCGACGTGTACTCGATAGAACAATAAAACATCGCGCAGAAAGTTAGATAAATGAATGCACCGAAGTAAAGGGAGAAGGCTGTTAGGTGGCGCCGTCAATTGTTCACAACAAAGAGAAGGAGAAGGTCTTAAAGCCCGCGTAGACAGAGACAACGACGACGAGGCACATACTATACGGACGAACGCGAAACGACGGAAAGTAAGAAATAGAAACAGAGGTAAAGAAAAGTGCACACGTTCAGAACGTAGAATGACTCAGCTAAAAGCGAAAATATGCGAGTCATTGCGGCGGGATGGAAGAGAAAAAGAGAGGAGAAGAGAAAAGAACCGAGAAAGATTAATAACGAGGCTTGAAAGGGAGCGCGCCATAGAGGGATGAACAAGACGTTGTCGCCGGCACCTCGGGAAAAATTCTTGAACCACCCAACAAAAGGCGCAGCGACGGCGCCTTGACGATGAGAGAGCGAGGTACACGAAGAAAAGACGGCGGGAAAGTACAAAGAAGCGAATTCGAGTCGTTCCTCTTTCCACTCCGGCAGTTGACAAAAGACCTGACAGCAGACGCTAGCCTCCTAAATGGTGCGAGCGCGGGCCAGAAAACAAAAGGACACGGCGGCGGCCTGGGAGGAGGATATGAGAGAGAGAGCGAGCGAGAGAGAGAGGGTCACACAAAAACGACAATGATGAACACAAAACGGGCGAAGGACGTGAAACAAAGGCGAGGCTCTGGAGATTTAGTCGGGAATGAAGGGGGGCGGTGGCAATGTGACCTTTCTCATCGGATAGACCCGTGACCTCCAGTCACCGCTTGTAACACGCCGAACAACATAGAAATGTATAAGAAAAAAGCACAGCAAGCAAGAACGCCCAAGTCACCGACGAAAGAAGCGAGCCCAATGTCAGCTACGATCTATGTCGTTGACACTGTCTTAAAGAGAACACGACACTGAAAGCGAAGTAAAACGCGGGCAACGATAGGGCGTGGTCAGTTTATACAATTGAACTCCGGTAACGACCGCGGAAGAACTGGGAACATGTGCGGCTAAAAACTAATTTCGACACGACTTTCGCCAACATCTATGACTGGCGTTGCTCAGTTGCCGTCGTAACACACCAACAGCGCATGTAGAAGGCTTCGCGTCCGTAGAATAAGCATCTTGAACGGCAGCGTAGTAGACCCGAAACAAGAGAAAGAAGACGACAGGGCGACGCTGTTTTAGCATCAAAAACAAATCCAGCGTCGGGAAGAACAGGACTGCTTGACGAGCAGTCGGCAGATGACGTTGGGGTGCCTGAAAAATTTAGAGCCAGTTATAGCCATCGTTACAATGAACCGAGGCCGTCGAAAGCCAGAACAATAAAAGGGCTTTGCATGAACACACCGGTGGCTCTAAATAGCGCGAAGTAGTTAAGCCTTATCATCGTGAAATCACGCGAAAACGCAGTGGGCCTATCGCGAATCATCCTGTAGTGAACATTTTCGTGAACTCAGACACTGGCTCCAAATCCTCACAACAAAAGTCACTGATTACCTTTCACACGGGCCGGTAAAAGTTCACAACATTCGGACCCACGTGAAGGGTTTCCTACAGGGCGAAACGCGCTAGTTTCGAAGTGTTACGCCAGCAGTAAAACGCAGCGTACATCCGAAACGAACCAGGAGTTCCGAATGGACGCACAAAATGAATACAAGGCCAACATGTTGATGGTAGCGTAAAAATATGGCACTCTACATGCGCACACCGGAAATTCACACAGCGGCGTCCGTTGCTTCACTGTACAAGCAGGGGCATGGCCAGAGGGGAGGTTTGAGGGTTCGAACCCCCTACGAAAATTTTCCCCAGGCGGGGCGTAAGCGATGCTTACAGTCTTCCTTTCGGCAGAACTCTTCCCTTCACATAACCCATAACCCCCTCCGAAAAAGAAATTCTAGGCTCTAGCTACGGTCCTGCGTATAAGTTCTCGCTTTCAAACACATAGTACAGAGTTCTTGCTACTGAAACAAACGAAATAACCTCGCTAAGCAGGCAGCAATATTGGTAATTTTCTATAAGCGCTACAGCACAGGGCTTCATGAGTACGTTCATATGCATTACAGAGGGCGCCACACCGCGTGCGAAATGGTCGTGAAACGAAAAAAGGCTGCCGTCGCATTGGGACGACGGAGTCCGTGGGAAAAAACCGTGCCGTCGTCGAGCGCTGCGGGAGTGAACGCTACAAACAGGGCCGCCACATCGACTGTAGTTGATTACGAAAAGAACAGGGAGGGACCCGTCCAAAGTCCGTCGCCGTCACGTGAAGAATGGAAAGGAGAGACAAGGCCCCGACAGCATTAGCGGGGAAAGGGGATGGAATGGGAGGAAGGCTGCTCCTGCTAGCGGGCCGCCGTCGCAAGACGAATAGGGCGCGTGCGCTGCGCGATGGAGGCCAGATCGGCTGATTGATTAGGCCGCGGAGTGTTTCAACCGCATCGATCTATCGACCACCGCCCCCCTCGGGCGCATCCGTCGACCCATTCATTCGGACGGCGTCGGGCCAAAGCGTTTCGTGCGTATTATTCCGCCGTCGTCGTAGTTATGGTTTGCTCGTATACCCTCTCCGAGCAGGGCAACTCGACACAGACTTTTCGAGAGGGGTAGAGCAGCAACAAAGTCTTAGTACGTTCCTCCTACCAATCGGGTCAGATGTCACGGTGGCTCTGATTCGGTATTTTTTTTTTTTTTTTTGAACGGTCAGTTCGGAGCGCTTTAAATATGTGCAAGCGAAGCGTTTCATGCGACCGCGGCACTGCTATAAACTATTGCTTGCAGGGGAGGGGGGGGGGGGGGGGGGGGAGGAGGAGAGAGAGCAACCTGTATTCGTACCCACGCATGCAAGGTAGTACGCGCCTTTGTCACGTCATTTGATCACGCGACAGTCTCACTCATTCAAGCGACCCAACCTCCCAGCGCAAAAAACAAATACGCACGGGTTATCCCACAAAGCAAACGAGGAAACAGAAAGAAAACGAAACCAAACATTACGACCTGTGAATGAAGGGGGAAAACCCGTAGACGGTGCGGCCAGCGTTGCAGGTCGAAGTCCTCCAACCTCCTTTAGTTCCTCCATTTTCCCCGAACTCACACAAAAACGACGTCCGGAAAAGGAACCGTCGTCTGCGGCGAGGCACGATCGAAGCTCAAAACCCAACACCCGAGTTCGAGCCGTGGTCGAAAAGAGAAAGTGCGCGGCGCTGCCCATGACGTGTGGATCACGAAACCCGTTGCGATGAAAGCGCCAGACCATCGGCGGTGGTCGTATATAAAGTAACGAGCGCGCAAGGAGCGGGAACCGAGGAAGAAGGGAACGGAAGCGCCGCGCAGTATACGCGCGAGAGAAGGGGTGGAGAGGTCAGAAACCGCGCCGCAACACAACCTCAAAGAGCGGGAAAAAAAAAAAAAAAAAAAAAAACAGCGGTGCAGGAGTTGAAAACGATGCGGTGAGACGAAGAGAGGTCCAATACCGGGCTGCGCCGCGATATCAGGTACAGGCTGGTATTATTTGTCCGCCCTGAGTACGCTGCCTCGCTGTACGTATATACATTTATCGAGCGGCGAGACTGAAGCACCGTTTCGTGCCGTCAGTTGGCTCTTTCTCTCGACTCATTTTTGTGGCCCCTTTCTCTCTCTTATCTTTTTTTACTTGGTTTCCGTAGAGGCGCCCCCACCTGTCGTGCCTGAAAGCAATTGAGCGCCGTGTTTCAGCGCCCAGAGTTCGCGAAGTATAAGAGCGAACCGTCGCCGCTGCCGCCACTGCTTCTGTTTCCAACTCGACTAGAGGACTGGCCTGAGGGGTTCTGCGCCGGGGTTCAACCGAACGGGCAGTACATCGGTTTCCGCACCGCACGCACCCGCCACAAATATGGTGTCAGTACGGCAGGGGGTGCTGATTGACTCTCAGGCTGCACTTAGACCAAAAGATGCCACGCGGTGAAGACGGAATAGTAGTCTGTATTTTACTATTTGCACATATCAAGTTGCTAGCGCAGTGTGCAGCGGAATTCGAAGAGGCAGAACGAGGCGACGACGACGTCACTCAGACGACGCTCGAGAACGTCTTCTTCTTCGTCAACCTTGCGTCAAGCAGCGCTGTGACAATATTAGTAGCTTCTTGCATAGTTTCGTCCAGCCTGATTCTCGCGCGCGTACGGTTCGCGAGACTGTTGCGAACGAAAGCGCAATTTAAACCTTCCCGCTCAGCAGCCCCCAGTTTTGCCTCATCGATGCCTGCAGCGCGATAGCAAGACAGGGACCGGATGAGGGCGAAGTGGGAATGAATGCAGTACTTGTACTGCAAAGTGCCGCTCTACCCAACGCTACGAATGTGCGGACTCTCTACCGCAACATGAGATGCGCCACCAAACGTGGGCGCATCTGAACGCGCCGCTTAAATAGTAAACCAAAGTTTGATGCCGGGCTATCGTAATCTGGGTAGAATCGCATGCAATAATAAGTCATTCGCATGAGTTGGTTTACTTTGCGTCTAAAAGTGCTCGACATACCAACACGAGTCGTTCAAAGGAAATTCTAATTAATTTTGTATTACTGCGGAACGAACAAATTTGTACTCGCGCGTCGATACCACCCCACACCCCTTAAAGGAAAGTACAGAGAAAAAAATTAAATGCTAGCCTAATGTTAAAACCACGAAACGGCCGCACCGTTTTGAGCAGAACGTATAACCCTATCGTAGACCCTAGAAAATAACCGAAATATACGAACACACCTCTAGTTCGTCCCTTTATTTTTATTTGTGTTTTTTTTCCTGCTACTTCCGCGACGTTTCTCCTCTATCGTTTCGTTTACACCTATATTGCTTTTCTCCGCGAAATAGTACCTGAATCCAAAGCTATACCTACACTCCATTTGTTCGCAAACCTCCGTTCCACTTACCACTTCCCGTGCGTGCACGGCAAACCATCCTAGCCCGTCAGACCACGTCGCTTTATTTCCCTGGATTCTCGTATAATTTAGGAACAGCCGCCTTCCCAATATTTCGGTATTGTTCTTCCATACCCAACACCGACGTGCACACACACAAAAAAAAGAGGAGCAAGAACCTCGTTCGCGAAATTGCGACCACGCCCCCTACCAATTCCTTTTTATACCGCAAAACCGGTTCAAGAGACTCCGCAATGCACGGCGCGCCAATAAAACGAGATCGCGTGGAGAAAAGGATTTAAACGGAATGAGGGGGCGGTGGCGGTATGAACAGGACTTGGGGAACGAATTAAAACGAGCCGCCGCTGGTTGCACGGACGACGCACGCAATCGGGCTCAAAAGCACACGACGCACACTAAAGACTGTCTAGCAAAAACCCACTGTAAGCTCGTGGGCTTACGCGAAAGCATTAACGACCGCGCAGCCCTCTTTTTGTGGACGTCCAACCACGAAGACGCCAGCGGAAGAGGGCAATCGTAGAGGCAATGCCATCGAGGCAGCGGCGGCCCACAAGGCGGCTTCACTGACCAGCAACCTCGCCGTGCGGTAAAGCACGCTTCAACAATTGGCGAGAAAAAAGGGGGTTATTTCGCCGACACAGCATCGCGCAGTAGAAGAAAACAAATAAATAAAAACGAGCTCAAAAGCCTGCAATGTCCTTGCGCTGTATCACTGCGAAAAAAAAAAATAGAGCTGACGTTCTTGTCAGGAACTTCGCGTCACGGCCTTACACCAAACGAGAGAAAGGGCAATAAAATTATTAGCCAGTCGAACACGACTTGCCTTGCGAGTTTGGTAAGTGAAGCGGTGACATCATTTGGCTAGTACAACGTTATGGCCCGGGGCAGCGCACTTTAATTTGCCATTATTCGCTTCAACGGAACGCTGAGACGAGGTCGAAACGTCGGCATGTGATTTGCCCTTGTCCTCGTACGTATAAACCTTTCTCTTATAGTTATTTACTTCCTTTCGCGTTTTTTTTTAGCTGAAATGCAGAACAGATGTTCCGGCAGAGGAATAACACGGCCCCGCAAATTAAAAGACGAATCGGGCCTTACGACCGGGGGACGCGAGTGCGGGAGTTTCAAACGCAAAAAAAAAAAAAAGAGAGAGAGAGAGACGAGACGACCCCACACACTATCAAGTACAAAAACAAAAGGGAAAGCCGCGAATGGAGAAACGAACGCAGAAGCACGCATCAAAACTAGCCTCCGCGAAAGAGAAGACGACGCGGAGCCGAGCCAATCCGGTTAGGGAGCCAATGGAAGGTGAGATCGTAAAAAACAGTCAGGCCCGGGTTACGACGACGAGGACGACGAAGACAGCGGAAGCCATTAAAGAGAAACTGCCGGGTGGGTGCGCGCGAAGGATGTAAAAGACAAAAAAAAAAGGGACGCACAAGGTGCAACGTTACACACGGCGAAGGAAAACGCGACACTGAAAGTGCGGAAGTTCACAAACTGCGCGGCTAAGACGACGGCCCGCAGCTCTTTCCGAATTCCGATCGCAGACAGGCCGAGGCGAGAGGGCTCCCAAAAGCGGCGGCGCGCAATGTTTGTTCGGCGACGACTTTGCTGGAAAGTTCGCCCCAGGAAGCAGAAGCGCGAGTTTCAGACGGCGGTGCCTCCTTGAGGAAACTTTCGCCTTCAACGCACCGAGGTGGGAATGATGGCAGGCAAGTGCGTTGTTCATGCCCCGTCGGAGTGATCTTTCGCAACTGCAGTGCAGCGTCAACAGAGAGTTATAGCGAAGAAGAGAACCGGCACCAGTACGGTACCCAGCAGACGACCGGCGCTACTGCGCGTGCGCAGAGGCGGATTAACTTGCTGTGGGGATGCGCAAATGTGCCGGAATCGTACCTGGTCCAGTTCTCCGCTTTGCTATAACTACCTAATCTTCAATTGACTGTAGTATCCCATTCGGCATACATTAAATTCTGTTTACATTCCTTCGACCTGACCTTCGCGAAGTTAGCGGCAGTAATAAACTTTATTGGCACTGAAGGCCGAACGTTATGTAGGCTCAGGCTGGGTCTCAAAACAGACCAGAAGCTTCAAGTCAGATCTCTCTATAAAAGGCACAACCACTACGGCCGCTTCTTCTGGCATCGACACGCGCGATCGCTGCATGCAATAAAAGATCTTTCTGGGTCATTGCGACGAGCTAAGGCGAACAAGTTGCCTTCTGAGAGTCGTAAAAGAATGCTGCTTGTCATTTGTGTGCGTGGGAGTGTCTGCGTGTGTAAGCGCCCGCGTTCAAGCAATCGAGACATTCCGAAAGCCCCCTTTATTACGCACCAATTATAACATAAATGAATCGTCAGTCACCCACACTCGCCAATTTCAGTACCAGATCGCGCGTGTAGGTGAGAGAAAGACTAAGCTTCAACTTATCCGTCTCAAGATCTAAAATATATGCAGCAGAAGTTTCGGCAATCGTCAATAAGGGCCATTGAACAAAAACTGCATTCTTTAAATTGTAGAAGTATGCACCTAAACCCGAAAAAAAAAAAAAAAAACACCCAGAGAAGCCGTTAAGGTTATAAATAGCAGAGCTCGACGGATCAAACGGAATGCTGGTTTTGCTTGGAATGCGCGCACCACGAACTTTGCGCGCACTTAAAACCTTGAAATCATAACCTTTTGCTCCCCCCGTTTTTTTCTTCGTTTATCTTTTGCGCGACGCACTAGGTTTAACTGGGTTTGTAATGAAGGCAAGGCAAGCCAAGCCAAGCCAGATGACTTTTCAGAGAGCACGCGCGGGGTTCGAGACGGAGCTAGGGAGTCTACCCCACGCCTGTGTCTACAAGCGGAGAGACGTTCGCTCGTCGACTTCATAAAACGTCGTTACGAGACCGGAAGTGGAGACAGATTGAAGAAGCGACGTCTTTGCTTGTCTTCAAATTTTACAGCGCCCGTCGCGCTCGATCCGGCGCACGACGTTTACGACTTCTGCAACCGCGCAACACGCGGAAGTGTCTCCTAGGGAAGCAAGAGGGGGAGATGTAGGGAAGAGAACGGGGACGACGGTGAGTGAGGCGGTACGAGCATGAACCCACAGCCGGATGAGTCCGCGCGTACGCTGCGCCGAAGAAACGATGAACCCAACGTTAGGCTTTACCGACGACTCCGCACCCGCGCGCGCCACCCTTGTATCGCTATATATACAGACAACTACATAACACGAATGCATCGACGCGAACGTGCAGCACCACAGGGTCGCTCGCGTGTTGTTCGGCGCAAATGATATCCCGCGCCGTTCCTCCTCCTTGCGCGAGCAGACGAAGTAAAAACGTCGTCTGCTCCGTCGTCGTCTGCCGAAGGCTGCTTAGCAGACGATATAGGGGAGCCTAATGGGGTCGCGCGGCGGGCCTCGCGGGGCCTTTTTATTGGCGCGCCTAATTTACGGGCCGTGTTTAGGGCTTCCTAACGAACCAAGCCCAAGCTCGGGATTGGGGGCCAGTGTAAAGCCTCGACGACGTAAACTGAGCATGGCGTTCGGCCCCGCTCAGGCCTTTAAAGAAACAAAAGAAGCCGAACGCGTGATTGGAGGCTGGCGGGACGGGCCGCTATTAGCCCAATGTTTGTATCCGGGGTTTGATGAGCCAGGGAGGCCCGCCGTCGAGATATGATTGATGGGTAGTTAAGCAGCTTTGCTGCTCGCGGGAAGGAACCGAGCCGGTCGTATTTGTTTTCCTCTGCGGCAAACTGACGACGTTGTAAACTCGGCGAAGGAAAAATCGCAAGAGGAACGTGACGAGCGATATTTACAACCGAAGTGCAACAATTCACTTGCACCAGGCCCTGTATAGCACGCAGGCGTAAAGACCGTTGCAGCAGTCGCGCGACGTGCTGCAAAACCACCGCGAGATGAATTTTAACAAGCCATGTGTATCTTCTAGGAGAAAACGACCTTCCTACCACGTTTCATTACGCTAATTCACTCGGAAGTATGCGAAGTCACTAACTGCAATTGATCTTGTTTAGTAAGGGACAGTAGGGCGCCCATAACAATAGGCTCGTACAAATAAATAATCCAATCCAATCCGTCCAAGTCAATAGAATTCCAATGTCAATCCAATTCTATCTACCCGGATATGAAACGCAGATTGCCCCCATAGTGCTTGCGATCAGCCTGATCGACTTATCACAGCCTGATTTCATCCCTGGAAACAACGAAGCAACTGTTCGAATTGTGTTCTGAATAGCACCTTTGTTGTCTTTCCTTCCTCGTTTAGGAAGGAAGGACAACAAAGATGCAGTTCAGAATACATTTTGAGTTCGTAGTTCCTGCAGTTCATGCAGTTCAGTTCATACCTACTTGGTAGTATACACCAGACGAAATCTACTTAGTGCACCAGTTGCTGCTTCAAAGTGCGTTACTTTTACAGCGTGAACTATCAACACCAAGCTAGAATATTGGTACACTATTCTAGTACAGTCCTAGTCTATCCCTCCATTTGCACTACTATATGCCACTATAATTTTAGATTTCAGTCCAATATTCCACTACAGCACTGCACTACAACGGCATCTGCAGTTGAGGAAAGGCGAACTGAAGAAGCCTTTTCGCCATTAACCCCTTGTTCGTGCCCATGCGACCGAACTACTCGCTGAATTCGTTCGTACGGTGTCCTGTTGGTGGTGCAAATTAACACGGGTAGGGCTAATCTACCGCAGATGCGTGCGTGAATGTCGTATCACAATGCGGCATACCTGTGCAATGATGAGCTGCGAAACACGTTTACCTTTGACATACGCTGCACTCAACTCGCAGCTACATCAACTCTAGAAACCGGCTGTTCCATGGCGGGTCTTTAATCCCATTCGCTGAGCCAATATCTAGCATAGCCGAGCCCAGCCTGAAGCCGGCCCAGCCCCTTCACACCCTGCGGGCCGGAACGAGCAGGAATGGGCGAGGCGACGTACGCCGCCGCCGCCGTGCAAACGCGGGTTTTAGAATAAAGGATCGCCGGCCTACAACGACGCCGTGTCGCAGCGGTTGCGACAACACGCGGCCGGTGTTACGCCGCGTGATAAACTCGGCGTCAGGCTCGAGGGACAACGGCGAAACTGTAGTGCCTAGAATATAAAGTATATTCCAGGCACCACAGCGAAACCTAAAAACTGAGTACGGAGGAGGGAGAGGGTGCGGAGGTAGTTCCCGCGCACGGGTGTACACTCGTCGCAACGGAAGTGGCCGGAAAGACGAGGGACGTGCGTGCTATCGAGACAGCCGAGGTTTAAGAATGAATGATCGAGGACGCCTCGCACGGGAACTCCGAGCACGATCCAGCGTGCCGCGGATAATCATCCGCGCTTGCTTCCCTCCTCTCGCTGTCCACCTCTCTGTCTTCTCTCCCCGGACGTGCAGCGTAGCGCACTTGCAGTTTCCAGCTCCCTTGGCCGCGACGAAGATTGTCTCTGCCCTGGACGGGGCACGCTATCAGTCTAATTTTTGCGTAGTTAACACGTCGTGCTCTTAGATTATTAGTATTGTGATGTATACGACACGTCCTCGGCAAAGCCGGTCCTCCGCATCGATCGAGCTGTAGCAGTGATGGCTCCGGACTTGGAAGATATAGGTAATGATGTGCCTCATCGTCGCGTGTGTGCGTGTGTGTAAATGTATATATACATGCATGCATGTACACCTACATGCACATGCATACTTACTTACATACATACACGCATACATACATGCATACAGATACATACATGCATACACAGATACATACATACATACATACATACATACATACATACGTACGTACGTACATACATACATACATACATACATACATACATACATACATACATACATACATACATACATACATGCGTGCAAACACAGAACAAGGCAACAGGTCATTTGCACCCTTTTATTAAGCAAAACACTTCAGTGGTTCAATCTCCAGTTCGAACCTTCATTTTTACATTGCAAATGGAGGCTGATTTATTACATTCTCTTGTACAGTGCTGAGGTGAAAATTCACGAGAAATTTGAAGACCAGACTCACATTCGTGAAATCTCATGAATTCCCGACTTTTCATTTTATCTTCTGTAGTTTGGCGTCTTTGCATTTCACCTAAATAAGTTATGTATACCGAAACTAGAGGACGACTGATTGATTGTAGGGTTTAACGCGCCGACGCAACGCCGGCGATGAGGCGCGCCGTAGTGGAGGGCTCCGGATTAATTTCGAACACCTGGGGATCTTTAACGTGCGCCGAAATTTCGTACACACGGGCGTTTTTGCTTTTCGCCTCCATCAGAAAAGCGGCCGCCGCGGCCGGGAATCGAACCCGCGACCTCGTGCTCAGCAGCGCAACGCCTTAGCCACTGAGCCACCGCGGCGGGTAAACTAGAGGACGACAAGAACACCGAAAGGAGAAAATGCTGTTTCCGCAGCTTGTCCACATATTTATCAAATCGTGACACAAACTAAAAAGCATCTTATCATATTCCGGATACGCACTTCGTCCTCCATATACAGCGGAAACAAGTACTTCATCTCTCCTCAACCATAATAAACTCATACTGCAATAAGGTGCGATCAGAGAAGCGCTACGACAAAAAAAAAAATACTCGGTGGCCTGAAGTCACAGAAGCGCACGGTGAACTTTAGGACATGCGCTAACGATTTCGAGACAACCAAGGATAAAAAAAATAGAAGAAATAAAGACACAAATCACGAGAGACCCGAAAGTGATCCAGCGGGCCGGACAGCCCAAAGCCGATACAAGGTAGAACACGCCAAGCTGATCCTCGGGGCTAAAAAGCCAACGCACGACGTCCATTTTGCCCAGATTCTGAGTGCCCGCCGCGCTGACGGGAAAATAGTAGACCCTGACAGGGGACTGAGACTCGAGGTGTGTGCTCGGGGTCCCGAAAGTGAAACTTTCGAAACAAAAAAAAGAGGTAAACTGAGCGGGCAAGAACGCGAACGACTCTTCCTTTCGTTTCAAACTTTTATGTTTCCCGCGCTCTGTTTGGTTTCTTCGGAGAGAGACTAGACTCCTCGGCGAGCACTGTCTTACCAAAGAGTAGCGCGAACGTCATTTTGAAACTTAAGAAGTACGGGGTGAAAGGTTTTGTGCAGACGACATCAAAAAGGAACACTGTCGTCTGCTACGTCGTCGCAGACGACAGCAGACGACAGTGCGCTAGAAGCCAGCCGGACAGCAGCACTTTGTCCGGCAAATGGGATCTCTATACGCCCGGGGCGTCCGAAAAAAATAGCCCCTGGCGATTTGACGACCGACGCCTGAAGGTTTAAAGCAGCGGGGAAGCGAGACAGGTACCCAGGGATACACCGTAAGACTCGCGCACAGAAGAAAGGGCGAAACAGAATGCACTTCTGTCGGGAAAAAAAGAAACGAGGATAACGGGAGTTTAACTTCGTCAATAATTTATGGATTGCCACCCCTCAGCCGGAGACGACAAGATATTCTGCTCGCCGAACATGTACGACATTCAAACCGCGTCAACGTACAGGCGGCTGCGGTATCCACCTTGAGCAGGCGACTCATCAAACTCTCGACAAGCATACGGCTGTCGCGGGTTACGCAAACAACTTCGGCCGAAAGCTGATCGGTGTATCATTTCGCGAAGTAGGGCAGGGGATAACAAGTCACCTCTCTTTGGCCGATCATGCAAACGCATTTTCGAAGCGACAAAAAGTTTCTTTATTCCAACGTGACCGGGTAAATTACGAATTCGATACCTTCGCGAAAGAAACTGCCTTTTGTAATTCACAGATAACAAGTGCTTATTCACCAGAGAAGCAGGAATTGAGGACTGTTTGTGGTTGGCTTCCCTTCCCACCTTAATATCCCCGCCCCCATTCATCCCCATCCTACACCGGGACTCCTGCCCGAGGCATCGGGCCAAGGCGAGAGAACTTTGCGCTGTCTTTTCATCGTCCCCCGCCCCAAATGTTGCGTCTTTTTTCTGCATTCATTCCATTGCGATTCTAGCCCGCTTAAAAATACGTTTAACTCTTTCACTACCACGCCTATCAAAATGGATCAATTTGATCGATACTTTTCGGAGCGCCTTTTCATAGCGTTCCAGGCGTTTCTCAAACAAGTAAAGCTGTTCAGAATTAGAGCAGAAAATGGCCTTTCAAAATCAGTTTTGTTTTCATTTTTGCAACGGAAACGTGATTTTTGACACGCTTTTGAATCACCTGGGTGTGGAAAAGGGGCGTGGTCATCGCGCGTCCCGGCTACCAATGAAGAATGCGTGCAACTCGTAATTACTCTGCACCAGGGCTTGTTTTTTGCTATCAGGGCGTGAATGGGGAACTAGCAAACGATTTTCAATCGTCAGGTTCGCGCTCTGACAGTAATAATCACAGAAATCGGCTGTAAATGTCAAGCAGTGCCTGGTTGCAAAGCTACTTTATGATTTTAGGCAGTTTTATTGCCTTTGCACACGTTGTTTTAAGTACTGTGGTAGTTCTATTTACCCCAGGACCATTCGCAAACAGTTTACAACGGTTTCAATTTCGTTTCTGCAACGCGAAATTCATATTTAGCGTTACTAAGCAGTTACCCAACTTCAAGGCTACCTGCCATGGCGCCTGAAGCGTCCGCGACTGATCCTCGAACAAAGCACGCCGCCCCTGATTTCTCCCCACCCTAACCCGATTCCTGCGATAAGAACTTCAGATGCAAGTCAAAAGGTCACACCCAGTCGCCAGATATCTGTTCCGCCGAGGACAGCGCTTCAAACCGGCCTTACACTGCCAGCTGTTCACCTTCCAGTTTCGTTTCCATGCGAGGGTATATCCGGGTGTCTAATGTTGCTGCTTAGTTGAACTGTCTATTCGGGCGGAGTCTCTGATAAGTTTTTGTACTGTTTCATTTAAAAAATGTTAGGTGGCGCTGCAACGGAGGAGGCTCGTTGTGCTGATCTTTTTCAGCGCGCAACTGCTACTCGGCCAAAGATCGCAGGGCACGATTCTAGCTCATCGTACCTCATTTTTGCGAGCGAGGCTACAATTGTGAGTAAGAAGATGATAATAAAGCTCAGCTTTATGTTTTGAGAGATAACTGACCGTGAACGACAACAAGCGTCAGCCACGGCGTTCCGTTTTCAACTTCATGCATGTTTTTTTCCGCATCGCGTGCTTGTCCCAAATATTGTGCTCGCTGTAAATGCAAAGTCAGCCATTGACAAGATGTTTTAACGTTATGTGGGGGCAAATTGGTGCCTCTGATAATGACAAACCGCCAGATTTATTCCAGGAAACCACCCGAAATTGCACAATTTGAATTGGAGGTTGGGCTTCACCGCATGACACGAGCACCGTGCATGCTAACATTTTTTTTTTATATCTGACAAACTGTTCCGCGCAAGTCGACATTTTTTCTAGGGCGTGTTTTTTAAATGTTTTCCTACAAAATGCATATTCTAATTTTTTTTCTACTACCGGTGGTTCGATATACACAACTCTTTTTTTATCATTTTTTTCGACAACTTGACAAAAATTTCGGTTTTGATATTTTTTTTACAACTATGATATATAAAAACCTTTAAAAAACTGGTATTATTGGAAATGCCGTTAAATAATCTGCATTTTGTGTTCCTGCAATTAGTGCCTAACCAATTTTTTAGTAGGAAAAAAAATGTTTTCTTGGACCCCTAAAATTAGTCAATTTTCCGGCGGTAGCGAAAGAGTTAACATGCCGAGAAAAATAATAACCTCCGAGTACAGAGGACTACGAGCGATTTCGATAACAGGTTTTTTTTTTTTTAACACGAAAGTGTTTTATTCCACGATTCACGAAGCTTTCACTTACGTCATATCCGTCACGGAAGTGACGCCAGTACATCGAAGCAAGCGGCCTCAGCCGCCTGTAAAGGGTGCACCGCTGCAGGCAGGGTCTTCTTGCGGGGAAGCAACCATTAGTACTCAAGAGTACGTTATACATAGGGTTGTTCGTTTTCGGGTTTTATATTTTTTACCCGAAAGTATTTTATGCCGGGATGCACCGAGATTTCACTGACGTCATATCCGTCACGGAAATGACGCCAGTACACCTTTGCCGGAGCCACCCGCCAGCAGAACGTCGTTCGCCAAGCACACCCACAAGACAGCCGCCGAAGCGCAAACCATGCTCAGCTGCAGATTTCGCTGCACATTTCACTTTTGTGTTTTACCGATTCCGCAGATTTTTTTTTATTATTATTCTCAGCAAAATTTTCCTCATTTGAATCCCTTCTATGTGCCCGCTGCCCAAAAAGAAAATTTAAGCTGTGTACATAAAAAACAGTACTACGCGGCGCTTCCCAGAAACAAGTACGTCTCTTCCCCTCCCCGAACCTAGTTTTTGAACGAGACCGGTGGCAGCGCTGGCATATTCAAATTCCCATTCGTAACATCGTCAACAGAAGTGAAGGTCCCTTTGATTTGACCACGCGGCCGTTTGTAGCAATGCGGGCGGAATGACGTCTAATCGCGGACATCCACCCTCCCATAGCACTAACAATTATATTGCGCATTGAAGAATCCTAACCTTGCCTACACTGCACTAAGCCAAATTAGACAGTAGACTCCGGTTAAAACGGACTCCGTTAGGACAAAGTTAATGGTAAAAACGAACAAAACCTTTGCTCCCTTGTAACATCCACAATGCAAAAAAGCTCCGCTTAAGACGGATTTCTGATTTTCTGGATTTCTAAATTTTTACGTCCCTTCGAGTTTGTCTAAACAGGAGTATACTGTACTAATCTTGTGGCCCATCTTATGCAATCGATCGACGCTAAAAAGCCACTCTTTTAAAAAAAGTGAAGAAAAGAAAGACCGCGAAATATTAGCGAGCATTAGTTCTCACTTTGCATTCCCGCTTGTATCATGCAACGTTATCGTCAAATACTACTTTCTTGACTTCAGTATACGAAGAAACAAGCGAAGTCACCTCCCCCCCCCCCTTTCTTTCTTTTTTTTTTTCAAAGTTGTGCGCGCGGATTCCACTCGGCACGAATGCTTTTCTTTTGTGCTCTCCCCAATATCTCAAAATCACTTTCTTTATTCGAAGAAAGAGACAAACTACTTCCCCTGTGTCTTCCTTGGAGTTCTTCTCTGTCTCTTTCTCTCCAACGGGCGCGCGTGCATTAGAGAGAGAGAGAGAGAGAGAGAGAGAGAGAGAGAGAGAGAGAGAGAGAGAGAGAGAAATAACGGACGCGCGCGCACGCATACACGCACGCGCGACCACACACACAGCGAAAACCGTAAGCACGCGGTGGAAAGTAGAAATGAGTGAGAAGGGCATTCGGGGCCATCATCGGGGGGCACTTAGACCTGTCACGCCCGAAAAGTCCTGCTCAATCTCTCGCCGGCGCTTTTGGCCGCAGCAAGAGGGCGCCTCAGACCAACCACAGGCGCAGGTAAGTGCGCCGAGCATTCGAGGGTAGCACCCGTTATATATATACACAGCGAGAGAGACACGCAGTGCACGCAGTAGAAGACGAGTACGAAAGCAGCGGACTCCAAATCATGGTGACACTCTATCCGTCAGATGCAAAGAGACGGGGACGCACTCGGTCCACTAAAAGAGCTCGGCCACCCTGCGCTGCCACCGTGCGCTCTCCCATCGATGCTGCTGCCAAGGAAATGTGGTGGTGTATTTTTTTTTTCTCCCCGCAAGGTATCAACTGCTGCCGAAAAGGCAGAAGAAGCCGCGACGCAACAACTTTTTCAGTGTGCTTTTCACCTGCACCTCTTACCGCGAAGTGGAGCTGAAAGGCTAGATATATATAGTCTGTTTCTGTTGCTCAAACATTGAGTGATCGAGGAAAAGCTAATCAAAATAATACCGCCGCACAACGCATTCGTTTGGGCTGATTCGTAATCCGATGCTGATTTAGCAGCACGCAAGCGTCAAGGTTTTGAAATAATTTCCCGTTTAGCGAACAACGCCGGGTGTTTTACCTGTTTATCTGTTTTATCAGTCCGGGTGTTTTATCGCCATTAATTTTATTTATTCACTTATTTTCAGGCTTTAGTCGTATCGCAATAACATCTGCGGACCGCAAGCAGCATGCTGTTTAAAGCTCTTGTGAAGTGTTTTCGATGGAGTCTTAAAGGGCCTATTGACACAGTGGGGGCATCTAAAAGGCGAGACGCTTCCCCAGCATCTGCAGAGGAAAAATTTTGCAACAACATTAGACAAAGCCTAGGTCGATGCTCCATAAATCCCCAGGAAAAAAAAAAAAATATATATATATATATATATATATATATATATATATATATATATATATATATATATATATATATATATATATATAGTAAGGAAATGAGGGGCTCGTTGAGGAAATACAGAAAGATAGGTCAGCAGTCTACAACGCCAAAGGAGGCATAGGGGTGTGGTTAGGCTCTTTTCTTTTTCACTACGGTTAATGAAGTAAACATTTTTTTTTAATATACAGAAGAAAGAAAGAAAGAAAAACACGCGCCCAGAGTGGGGACCGAACCCACGCCTTTCGATTACATGTCGAATGCCTTACCAATTCGGCTATCTGGGCGACTGTGTTCTCCTTAACTTTCTGGGCTATTGATATTTACTAGAAGTGTATCTGACGCTTGAGGGTGGTAGCCAGCGCCACTCTGAATACACGGGGAGAAGGGGACCTTCTTTTCAACCCCCGGGGCGTGACTCGAACGTCTGCAGCCTGTCATGAGCGTGTAACTGGCGGGAAGCCCTCTTATGCTACCTAGGCATCAAGGCTGCCAGAACCGAGACCCTCGCTACGCTTTCGCAGATAATATAGTAAGGAAATGAGGGGCTCGTTGAGGAAATACAGAAAGATAGGTCAGCAGTCTACAACGCCAAAGGAGGCATAGGGGTGTGGTTAGGCTCTTTTCTTTTTCACTACGGTTAATGAAGTAAACATTTTTTTTTAAATATACAGAAGAAAGAAAGAAAGAAAAACACGCGCCCAGAGTGGGGACCGAACCCACGCCTTTCGATTACATGTCGAATGCCTTACCAATTCGGCTATCTGGGCGACTGTGTTCTCCTTAACTTTCTTCACTTCATAAGAGGGCTTCCCGCCAGTTACACGCTCATGACAGGCTGCAGACGTTCGAGTCACGCCCCGGGGGTTGAAAAGAAGGTCCCCTTCTCCCCGTGTATTCAGAGTGGCGCTGGCTACCACCCTCAAGCGTCAGATACACTTCTAGTAAATATCAATAGCCCAGAAAGTTAAGGAGAACACAGTCGCCCAGATAGCCGAATTGGTAAGGCATTCGACATGTAATCGAAAGGCGTGGGTTCGGTCCCCACTCTGGGCGCGTGTTTTTCTTTCTTTCTTTCTTCTGTATATTTAAAAAAAACGTTTACTTCATTAACCGTAGTGAAAAAGAAAAGAGCCTAACCACACCCCTATGCCTCCTTTGGCGTTGTAGACTGCTGACCTATCTTTCTGTATTTCCTCAACGAGCCCCTCATTTCCTTACTATATTATTCTGCGAAAGCGTAGCGAGGGTCTCGGTTCTGGCAGCCTTGATGCCTAGGTAGCATAAGAGGGCTTCCCGCCAGTTACACGCTCATGACAGGCTGCAGACGTTCGAGTCACGCCCCGGGGGTTGAAAAGAAGGTCCCCTTCTCCCCGTGTATTCAGAGTGGCGCTGGCTACCACCCTCAAGCGTCAGATACACTTCTAGTAAATATCAATAGCCCAGAAAGTTAAGGAGAACACAGTCGCCCAGATAGCCGAATTGGTAAGGCATTCGACATGTAATCGAAAGGCGTGGGTTCGGTCCCCACTCTGGGCGCGTGTTTTTCTTTCTTTCTTTCTTCTGTATATTTAAAAAAAAAATGTTTACTTCATTAACCGTAGTGAAAAAGAAAAGAGCCTAACCACACCCCTATGCCTCCTTTGGCGTTGTAGACTGCTGACATATCTTTCTGTATATATATATATATATATATATATATATATATATATATATATATATATATATATATATATATATATATATATATATATATATATATATATATATATATATAGATGTGAGATAGTCGAGGCTCACGTAGACGGTCGGTTCAGAGGATTTATTTACAGGCGAGAGGCGAGACGAGCGTAAATTTGAACGTCAAAGCGATGGCCGATCTCGCGCAAAAGCGCCTTCTGCGGTGCTTCTTCATCGCTGACACCGGCGTGACGCATAACCTCACGGCTATATTGGATTGCTTATCCATATGGCTGATGCCTTCCTTCGCACGGCACATACCCTGATGGTCTCATCGTGCTTCAGTATGTGCCCATTATTCTCCATACAATATATATATTCAGTTTCCCGCCCCCTCTCTGTGCCTTCCTGCACATCATCACAATGCCTTTCAGTTCAGCTAGAACGTTCGAGAGCCGCTCTGCAAATGATAGCTGGAACATACCAACGAGAGAGAGAGAGAGAGAGAGAGAGAGATAGAGAGAGAGATAGAGATAGAGAGAGAGAGAGAGAGAGAGAGAGAGAGAGAGAGAGAGAGAGAGAGAGAGAGAGAGAGAGAGAGAGAGAGAGAAGGCATCCCTAGCCCTCCGCCGGAGTGCGGCATGGTAGTTGGACATAGTATTCGGGCCTTCCTTCTCACTAAGCATGCGAGACGCTGCTCGCCTCTATCCCGTGCAAGCGCAGACAAGCCTACACGTGGGATGAGCAGCGGGCGTACTACCAAAACGTGTCCCTCCGCGAGTCCCAACGCCTGCATCTTCTACACGCCTCAATTTGAAGCAGACGATACGGCGGGGACTACTTTCTTCAGCGCACTGTGGTCAACGCGTCCTTACGCACGCTAGCTCCCACCGTGCTGCACGGAATTCGTAAAATGTACTTCGTGAAACGCCCGTTCGCCCTCAGTGAGGTGTTGAAAGCTTTCGGTGATCTTGGGAGCCGGCTTAGACACCCGGAGGTCGGCTCCTGCACGGAGGCTAACGCACCAGCAACAACAGAACCACGCGTGAACCTCCCGGAAAGACCTTTATTTACGGGCGCGTTTATTAAGATTTTCACCGCCACCCGATCCGGATTAGTATAGACGGCGGAGCTGCCGTTCTCCGTCCAGACCATACCAACACACTTTTCATTTTTCGTCGGCTCATAAGCCGCTTGTCGGCGCTTACGTTGGAGACGCGGGAAGCGTGAACGGACCTTCAAAGAAAAGAAAGAGAAAAGGCGAGGAGAAAATGAAACACCAGCAAAGGTTTATATCCGCAAGAAGACAGAAACCAAGCAATGGGGTTTAAAAAACGCGCGCACGTTTTCCGAACCGAAACTGGTCATTTTCAACCGAACGAGAAACGGGAAAACAGGGCGTATAAATACAGGAACAAGGTGTGTTGGGAATTCTGGTGAAGAAAAATAAAAACGCGAGCAGCAGAAAATGGGGTCAGGGAAGCCCACATCCAAGACAGAAAAAAATAAATAAATAAAGCTGGTCGAATGAGCCAACGGGGCGAGCGTGGCCGAATGAACGGAAATCTCAGTCGAGGATGAGGAAGAAACGGGGAATTCCGAACGGAAGAGAAAGGATTGGGGAAGCAAGAGAGAAGAAAAGGGACTGCGGGAGACAGACGAGGATAAAAGAAAGACAAAAGGAAGAACAGGGAGTGTGAAGACCAGGGGGGGGGGGGGGAAGGAGAAAGAAAAAAATGCTGCGATCGGATTAGGACGTGAGACCGCAAGAAAAACGGCGGCTGTGCTCGACGACGTCTTCTTCACCGGAATCGAGCAGGCCAACGGCGTTCGCGAGGTTTCGCCGAGAAAGCGCGGGAAAAGGAGGACAATGAAAGGTGTAAAGGAAAGCGGGCTTTTTGAAAAAACAAGGCAGTTCCGTGCTCCAGATTTAAAGTGCGGAAAATAAAAGGCCTGGCCGGCACAGCGGCATGCTTCCGCGTCTGAAGACACTGCCCGCATACATGCCTTGGAGCGAGCCAGCGTGCGTGCGTACGTATATGTATGTATGTATGTATGTATTGTGGGGATCCTGACGCCCAGGCCATTGCGCGATCACTAGGTGTGTGCCATCACGCGGCGCTTTTCCCCTCTCTCCTCCGAAATTCCGGCTCGTCTTGGCGCCTCTGTGTAGAGCCGAGCCGTCTCTCAAACTCTTGCGTGAGGTGAAGCCTGCAGAGACCGTTGCGGCGATAAAACACTGTCACGCAGCGGGCGCTCCGCCCTGGTAGCGGAGCTAACCTCACCTCATTGGTCCGTTTGAACGAGGCCCGAACCCGACTCTCGCCGGGAAGCGAACGCGCGCCCTGCGCGGGGGTCCGTTCGGGAGAGACGCTTCCACGACGCCGAAGGCGTTGGCCGAAGGTATGTGACGCTTTCTTTACCAGCCGGCTGCCACTCTGTGGCACCGGCGAAAGCCCACCAGCCCTTCCGGCTGCGGCCCGTGCCTAAGGCTGCTCCTGTTGTCCCTACGCTTGCATATAGTAAGGCCGTACCTACCACTCGACGAACACGCCGTGCGGTACGCGCCTGTGAGCGAATGGGCCCCGTCTCCCTCGCTGCTGCGAGCCGATCCGGCCAGCACGGCGATGCGCGCGCGCACAACGTGCGAGCACCCCGGAATTTGCCCTGACAGAAGAGCCCACTGGCTCTGCGCCGACGAAACGTGCGCACTTGCGCGTGGCGCCCCATCGCCCCTTTCACCTAACGGGAAGTACGTACCTGTACTGCAAATTGTGTAATTGGGACTGTAAAATATGTGACTAGAATGTTAGTATAAAATAAACGTCTTCCCTCCGTACCCTGGGCATATTCCTTTGTCGCCCCTTTCTCCACCTGCCCAACAGAGGCGGTGTTAAGTTGGCGCGACGGCGTTTCAGTATCGTGAGCGTGCTCAACTAGCTCGAACCCACGGTGGTTCCTCGCAGTGTGCATGAATGCCTGCCTTGTGCAATGCTAGGGTTATGCATATTGCGAGGTAGAGAGACCACAAACTGGCGCCCAACGTGGGGCCATTGGCTCATTAGCCTTTGGCCGCTAATTAAGCTGAGTACGCAACCGGAATCAGTCTTAATGCTTATCCGCTAGCGGTAGCTGCTACGGGGACGAGGCGACTGCCCCTCCGTACGCGAGTGTGCGTGCACCCCTCGTTAACGCAGCCCCACGGGGCAGTGCGACGGTGCAACCGCGCCCCACTGGAGCGGCGGTATACGTATTCCGGGAGAAAGGCCACAGCCGCCACTCGGATTAGTGCACGCGAGATATATGCTTGTTGCCGTACCCTGAGAGTAGAGCACGAACATGGTAGTTGACGCGCGATCTCGTGCTTCGTAATATATCGGGATTTATTGTCCAAGTGTGACCTTAGCCGGCGGCGCAAAAGCGTGTGCCGGTAAAGGAGGCGAAATTGACAGCCGTTGAGGGGAGGAAGAGGACCCAGAGTTGAGAAAGGACGCGCGGACACCCCGCAGAGAGGGGCAGGCGCTTTTCGCGAACTCCATGCCGCGGGAAAGCGGACGGGCCTCGGCTGTAAAATCAGGGGGAAGCGATGCCCGTTGCAAGGCGGTTGTATTGAGCCGAAAAGAGCTAGTAGCCGGCTAGCAGAATGACCCGTTTTGTCGCCGGATTTGCGACGGTCTCTGGGAGACACATTTTTTTCTTTAATTTGATTTTTTTTTTTAGACGCCGAGACGTAGCTTGTCCTGCTGCGGGCGTGCGCCGAGATGCTACTTGTCTTGTAGCAGGCGCGGGAGGGGGCTGAAGTCAGCGTGTGTCGCCGACGCCCCAGGGGACTCATTTCTGCTGGACGGTGAAGGACTCGTGCTTAACTACGTAGCCACCGATGATGAGGCAATTGAACCATTCAGTGTGGTAACCCCTAAGTCTGAGTTGCGCACTGCTGCGCTAAGCTCATGACGAACCATTCGCCGGGCATTTAGGCGGCTCCAAAGTTTTGGTAAACTGAGTCGCTCCGTGACCTGGCCCGGGACGAGGCGAGACATTTTCGCTGTTGCCGATCCTGCCATGTCTGTCAAACGGCGAGGGCGCACGGTGGGAAGCCGCCTGGAATTGTGAAGCTATTTGACAGTGTGCGTCCATGGCAGGTAGTTGCTTGCGACTTGAAGGGACCTTTGCCGAGAAGCAAGCAGAGCTATTACTTATACGGTGTCACGGGCTGACTATTTGGTGCTAGAGCATAGTGGCTCTGCGCGGTGATGACAAGGCACCCAGGCTTATCCGGGCTTCTCTCGGCCAGCTAATCAATATGACGTCACGAAGAGGTCAGTAATCATAGCACACTAAAGGGCAGGTACTTTAGCCGCCCGTGCTGACCACTTCTCTCAGTTTCAGTCAGCGCGGCCGCCCTGGCCGCCCCAGCCCATTGTGTGTGGTCAGTTTCCGCTACCCTTCAGCAAGTTGTAAGCAAATGTTTCTCTTTTTGTTCGGTTTGTAAAAGTGTGCATGTTGCGGGGCGTTGTTTGCATTACCGTGTTCCATTTTATGCCTGCTGAGGGCGAATGGTGTATTCAGTACCCTTGTTTGGGTGATTATTTTGTGTTCTCGCTTTAGCGTACGGCAGGATAGAGTTGTGTTGACCATTTGTATATAGCGTGTAGCGTGAAGGCATTTTCTTTTTTTTGCTTTTTTTTTTACATGGTTCTGTATGGTCCGAGTGTTTGGCCTTGCTGAAGGCGTTAAGTGTTACCTTTTTTTTTTAACGATGTAAAGTAGAGTCTCTTTTATGCGTTTTTTTTAGTTATTTGTTTGAGTACAGGAACCCTCCTTAGTCTGTGTATGTAGTAGAACGAAGTATGTACTATGGTTCTTTTTATTTACGTCTACGTAGCGAGAAAGGCTAGCATTCTTTTGGAGTTGCTTCTTTCGGGGCGTACGGTGTTGGCTGGAGAGCGAGGGTGAGAGGGTGGAAGCTCGGTCGGTCTTCGAGGACACCCCCTGCTCCTCGCGCGCGGGGTTCGAGAAGTAATGGGCTTGTTTTTGAAAGTGTCCGATTTCGGCCGTCCACGGCCCCGGTGTTCGGGGCGAGCAGCGCGTACTGGAGGCCGTTGCGTGAACTGTGTGCGGTTGGGAGAGCAGGCCAGACTTTGGGGGACCATATACTCAATGCCAACGGGAGGTTGTGTTTTCCTGGAAAACGCGGGCCGGGCGTATGCTACGAGTGGGGCGCACCGCGTTGTGGCGAAGGAACTTGGCCCCGGTGGCACGAACACTGTGACGCGCGTGTTGTGGACGCGTTCGTGAGTGCGTTTGGTGTGTGCCTCTGCCGGCTTCAGTCAACCCAAGGTGCCTTTCGCGAGTGGTTTTTGCTTCGCCCGGTGCGCCCGCCGTCACGTGGTGTCTCGTCGGTGTGGTGGAGGGTCCGCAGGTGCCCGCTTCTTGAACTCTACGATTCGTGAACTTGACCGGGCCCTGGACAGCTGCGCTGATTCGGGGGGACCAACAATATGTACCCCCCCTGTGCACCGCCTGCGGCAGGCGAACGTAGCCGGGCTGCCCTGCGCCGATGAGAACGGGACTGGCGGCCAGTTGCGAGCTGCGGAAGAGGTGCCCTCTCCAGATGCGGACAATATGGTAGTGTCATCGGAACTGCACCATGCGTCATCGGCACCACGGCTGTCGTCCGGCAGCTGCCTCGCTCGCGCTGGGCGGCAGCCACCACCCGCGCCGCTCGTCGCGCTTTGGCGGGGCACCCATCGAGTGCCACGCGAGGTCTACACCTGAGCAGCGCCATCATGGTCGTCATACCTGCCGGCTGGCTGCCCAACCCGCATGTCCTCCTGGCTGGTACCCCCTTCGTGGAGCTGCTATCTCGCGCCACGGTGAGGTCGTTCCGGCACTGGTGCCCAACATTTTCTCTCCTCGATTGACCACAACGGACGTTTCCCAGAAAAACTTTTGTGCTCCCACCGCTGAGCTTTGCACAAGCACCGCGGAACTGAGTCTCCCGAATTTTTGTAGAAATATTATTTTCGTAACTCAGCGTAGTTTTGCCCTAATTCCTTTGCCCTAGCTCTTTTGCCCTAATTCTTTGTCGTCGTAGTGTGTTTCTTTCTTTTTTTTTGTAATCCTATGTTGCATAGTGTCGTCCTGCATGTATATATTATTACCATTATTGTTTTTAATAGTGTCGCGTTCATTGTAATTGTATATTTCAATAGCTTCATTTTGTGCATGCATGTGGAACCAATTACTAGGTATTATGTATCTCAGTGTCGCGTGTAGTTTTCCGGTATGTATCATTTGTGCTGGAGGGGGGGGTAGTGTTGTTAGTGTAGTTTGTAAATATTTTGTATGGGCTGGGGACTGAGACTGCCCTGTGCATGCATTCTTTTCTACTCTTTGCCGTCTTTTGCATGCCTGGGCGATGGCCGGTCAACTCTTCTCAGACCGGCGAGGGCATTTAAGGAGAGGGGAGTGTGGGGATCCTGACGCCCAGGCCATTGCGCGATCACTAGGTGTGTGCCATCACGCGGCGCTTTTCCCCTCTCTCCTCCGAAATTCCGGCTCGTCTTGGCGCCTCTGTGTAGAGCCGAGCCGTCTCTCAAACTCTTGCGTGAGGTGAAGCCTGCAGAGACCGTTGCGGCGATAAAACACTGTCACGCAGCGGGCGCTCCGCCCTGGTAGCGGAGCTAACCTCACCTCATTGGTCCGTTTGAACGAGGCCCGAACCCGACTCTCGCCGGGAAGCGAACGCGCGCCCTGCGCGGGGGTCCGTTCGGGAGAGACGCTTCCACGACGCCGAAGGCGTTGGCCGAAGGTATGTGACGCTTTCTTTACCAGCCGGCTGCCACTCTGTGGCACCGGCGAAAGCCCACCAGCCCTTCCGGCTGCGGCCCGTGCCTAAGGCTGCTCCTGTTGTCCCTACGCTTGCATATAGTAAGGCCGTACCTACCACTCGACGAACACGCCGTGCGGTACGCGCCTGTGAGCGAATGGGCCCCGTCTCCCTCGCTGCTGCGAGCCGATCCGGCCAGCACGGCGATGCGCGCGCGCACAACGTGCGAGCACCCCGGAATTTGCCCTGACAGAAGAGCCCACTGGCTCTGCGCCGACGAAACGTGCGCACTTGCGCGTGGCGCCCCATCGCCCCTTTCACCTAACGGGAAGTACGTACCTGTACTGCAAATTGTGTAATTGGGACTGTAAAATATGTGACTAGAATGTTAGTATAAAATAAACGTCTTCCCTCCGTACCCTGGGCATATTCCTTTGTCGCCCCTTTCTCCACCTGCCCAACAGAGGCGGTGTTAAGTTGGCGCGACGGCGTTTCAGTATCGTGAGCGTGCTCAACTAGCTCGAACCCACGGTGGTTCCTCGCAGTGTGCATGAATGCCTGCCTTGTGCAATGCTAGGGTTATGCATATTGCGAGGTAGAGAGACCACAGTATGTATGTATGTATGTATGTATGTATGTATGTATGTATGTATGTATGTATGTATGTATGTATGTATGTATGTATGTATGTATGTGTGTATGTATGTATGCATGTATGTATGTATGTATGTGTGTTGTATGTATGTATGTTGTATGCATGTATGTTGTATGTATGTATGTATGTGTATGTATGTATGTTGTATGTATGTATGTGTATGTATGTATGTATGCATATATGTATGTATGTATGTATGTTGTATGTATGTATGTATGTATGTATGTATGTATGTATGTATGTATGTATGTATGTATGTATGTATGTATGTATGTATGTATGTATGTATACACATACGCATGCACACCCACTGAACGTCTAATTTTATTCCCGCGCTCATGTTCTCGAAATGAGCGCGTACGTAATCGGCAGCCATACCATAGGATGACGGAGCCACTCATTATTCAAATAGAGGTGACTTGTTGACTTGCTGCAATGGACTTTCTAGATCGAGTGAAAGGGAACAACTAGCGTCACTAAATAAGCTACGCTTAAGAGTACCGCCACTTCGCGCACCCGGAGGCGTCTGAAGGCCATTTTGTTTCTGGCTTGCAGTGTTGCCATCTCTCCGAACGAAACCGCCGTCGGTTGGGACGGGCAGAGTGCGACCGGCCGCTCTTGCGCCCGCGCAGCCGAGAGAGAGAGGAGAGGCGCCCAAAAACAAAATGGCTGCGCCCATATGTAAACAAACATCACGTGGTGCCGACGGATCAATGGAAATCCCGGCGGCACATAACAATGAGAGAAAAGAGTGCCGATACTCTAAAAGCCTTTATTTAGTGACGCTAGGAACAACCGTTTCGACCAGTGTACCCCGATGGTACTCTTAACAGCCACTAAACATTCAAAGGTCGAGACTGCTCCGATCCCCGGAGGCCATTATAGCAGCAGCGAAGGCGCTAGCGAAGAGAGCACGACTCACGGCTCAGCTAGTGCTGTGCCATCTGTCCTCTGCGCATCTTCGAACCGCTGTAGCAAATTGCACCACTGAGAGTGCTACTTACATGCGTTTCGCGTCCTAAAGAGAGAAATACTAATCAAATGCCACACTCCAAAGTTAAAGTAATTTGCGCCCAACTCACCAAATGGACATTGCCAGCGTAAGGCTTACGCTGCGGAGACACTAGTACTGCTTGCGAGGAGCTTGGCATACGCAACAAAAGCCTGCAAAGTTCAAGCAGCAAAAAGGGCGCCAGGCCTCGAAGTTCGCGAAGATGCCGAGCGGTTTGCATCACTGCCAGCAGGCCTAGTTAGAACTGATGAATCGTGACGAATATCCCCTTGATGCACCTTGGCTATTTGTCAAGAGTTCATGCGGTGATTACATTAGAGTGCCGTCACGGCGCTATAGGAATCTAGGAATCCTTTTTTTTAGCACAAAAGTGCTTTATTCCGGGATTCACGAAGATTTCACTTATGTCACATCCGTCACGGAAGTTACGCCAGTACAAGGAAGCAAGCGGCCTGTAAAGGGTGCACCCCTGCACACAGGGTCTTCTTGCGGGGAAGCAACTATTAGTCCTAAAGAGTACGTTATACTTCGGGTTGTTTGTTTTCGGGTTTTATATTTGAACACGAAAGTGTTTTATGCCGGGATACACCAAGATTTCACTGACGTCACGGAAATGACGCCCGTACACCTTTGCCGGAGCGACTCGCCAGCCGGACGTGGCTCGCCAAGCCCACCCACAAGACGGACGGCGAACCGCAAATCATGCTCAGCTGCAGATTTTGCTGCCCATTTCACGTTCGTGTTTTACCGATAAGGAACAAGCCACACTTTTTTTTTACAAAGATCCCTCACCGCTATGTTCGTCGTCCACTTATAATTCTTGGTTAACACAAAGGTTATTTCTCCTCCCCGTAATCGACCTACAAGCACGCTTTTCATGCGCCCAGACGACACCCTCGAGAACTCCGTCCTCGAGATGTAATTCGCGCATCGGGCCCCGAACGAACAAGACCCAAAGCTCTCCTCGCGTGCGCAATATCTACTGAGAGCCATTCTTTCCCCTTCCCCGCAATGTGTTAACCATTGCGGAAAAACAAAGCACGCCCCCTAGCAGGGACTTCGAGAGGAAGGGGGAAAAAAGGGAAAATCACAGAGAACAAGAATAACAAGAGAAAATGCGAGAGACGTATTATTCGCTCGCAGGGATTTCCGGGCCACTACCACGTCGACGGTGGAAGCACACGGAGCCACATTTTTTCCCCCCATTACCCGCGTATTTTTGTCTTCTTTCCCCCAACGTCCAGCAGCTTCGGTCTCCGAGGCACTCCATCGATAGACATATGGTTATCCGGGCGCACGGCGGAGACGTGATTCCCATCCGGGATTCCGGGCATTCCTCCTCCTCCTCCGTCCCGGACGCCGCCGGCACGTTCCCCGCGTCCCGCTACGCTTCCCTCTTCGTTCCCTCGCGACGACGGCTGGGGAAGCCAAATTCAGCGCAAAAGCAGCAGCAACGGCGTCCATCGGTTCAGCCACGGCACACACGCAAAAATGTGCTCGGAAGGGGAAGGGGGGGACAGCGGACCTCGAGAGAGCCTTCAACGAATTTCTCGCCTACCGCGAAGAGTGGGCTATCGGGGAATCGGCGGACGCCCGAGGAATAAAACAACAACGCCGGGCGGCCATATAGCTCGCGCGGAGCACGGGAAGGACGGGGCGAGAGATCGAATCGCGTATATACGGTATTTTCTTTTTCCCCCCGAAGGATCGAAAAGAAAACACGCCCGGAGAGCCAGGGCCCGAAAGGTGTCGGCCGAAAGAAGAAGCGATAGAGAAAATGAAGACGAAAATGCGAATGGAAAAAAAAATATTTTTCTAAAAATAAGTTACAAATGCGGGAGAGAATCGAAACCGAGATTATACGCCGACCTATTTTTCACGCACATTCCGTCTGTTTGTTGTGGCGCCTAAAGAAAATCCCTTTTTTTCTTGTGCGTTTAGGAAACGAATGAGATTGGGGGAGGGGGGAGGGGTTCTCAGTCAAGTTTTCGTCACAACGAGAACGGTATTCCCGCGTTATGCCACTATAGAGGAGAACGCTTCAAACGTTTAACACGCGGCTTAACTTACGGCTAAGCATATAAACGACGCAGGTGCTGAAACAAAAGATAACACGCCCACGAAGCCCCGTAGGAGATGGAATCCGTGTACGGGCTCGGACCTGACTAGGCCAAAATGTAGGCGGGACGGGTGAACGAGTACATAAAGCACCGATGCAACCTCGCGGAAATGGAACGAAATCCCAACGTTGAACACGGCAAACCAAATAAAGCGGTTTTTGTTTGTACAGTCTTCGTCAAAAGTCTCTAGGCTATTCCAAAAGTTAACAAGCCACAAAGAGTACGAACTCGAAGCTTACTTCTCGAATGAGATTGAAACGTTTTATGCGAGAAAGCTCGGAAAGCACGTTTCTTTCTTATAACTGTCACAAAATAGTTCGGTGAAACTTGAACGGCAATTGCTTTATCCTTGAATTCTTCGCGGCCCAGGAGCATTTGGCGAGCCTAGAAACCTTTTTTACAAGGACCGTGCACCCCCATGAGCCGCCCCAAGACTGCACCACGAGGTGGCACTGCTCTGCGAATCAGAAAATGAGCTTTGTCGGTACACGGCAGAAGTTTGGGACAAGTCAAGAACTTCTCATCACTGCGCATCAATTATTTCCCACTCGCAAACAGCGTCTATAAACAGTTTGTTTATAGCGACACTAAACTAGCGAACAAGCCCGCGCGACATGTGCGGGCGAATCTGTGCGAACGCTTAATTCAAACTAAATAAGCTTTTGCTTTGAATTTATTGTGGAGGAGGAACTTTTTGGCGTGGCCTAGAAACTTTTGACAAAGACTGTTCATCCGCATGTGCTGCTGAAACTGCACCACGAGGGGGCCTAACACTGTGAATCAGAAAATGATCATTGTCATGGAGATACGCAGTGACATTGAATCCGATCAGAACGTAGATTCCCTTCTCAAGCTGCGTCTCGCATTCGCTAATAAAGTTTTGAAAAATTGGGAACGAAGTCAAACTCAGCCTCGTTTGTTTTTCGCGGCGCTAGAACTAGCGAACGGACAGGCGCGCAGACGCGAACGCTGCGACAGCAAATGAGTGATTCAAGCGCTGATTCGGTCCGTAAACACGAACGACGCTGCTGGAAGCGTGTCACACCAAATACAGCTCCCCAAACAGGCTTACCTGGCCACATGCCATCTACATGGAAGAATGAACGTGAAACGCCATCACGCCAGGCTGCTACTGAATGGACCGGTTTGAACTCAAACACGGAGGCGCGCAAAGGGGTTTAACGACTGTTTGACTTGGAAACGCAAACACAACTGCGAGTTTTTCGCTACACGTTAGAACATGTATGCAATGCCTCGCTTGCAGCCGAAGTAGCCGCCCGAAAGTTAGAGTTATTAAAGGGGTCCTGAAATACCTTCCGCCGATGCATGGATGTACATGCACCCAAATAAAGCAATGTATTTGCAATCTCCTCCCGCAAGAATTTTGTTAAAGCGATGAGTATTAGCTGAGAAATCGTAAATCAAAAACCGCGCATTATCGTTGCTCCGAGTTTCCTCCTCCTTTCGACTTACTCTCCGCTGTTGACGGCGCGCGAGCCTTGCCTCCCATGATGCTGCGCTCCGCAGCGGTGACGTACTTCCGCTATTGCGCTGCTCAGACTGTCGTCTGCTACGGGCAAGCTTTGTTGACACCATGAATCCCGCACGCACTCCGCTCAAGGCTGGAAAAGCGAACGAAAAATCTGGCCGCATGTATGCGTCGGCCTGGCCTTGCCCTTTCGCGGTGTACGTTGCTGGCGGAACATGACTTTTTATCGGCGGCGAACTCGCAGCCGCACGGGGAGGGTCGTGCGCTCGTTCCCTTGATGCACCGCGCACTGTTTATCCAAAAAGGCCCGTATCAGATGTGGCCCCGCTGGTGCCGGGTCTTATTTTGCGGCGGTGGTAATTCCTGCCGGCGGCATGTGAAAAAGACATTTTGAACCGATACAGAACCCGTGCACAAAACGCTTCAATCATGTGACCAGTTCAGCTTGGGGCGACGCGTGGTGGAGAGCGGCAACGTTGGCAAAACATTCTCCGCCGCGGCTCTGAGCTTTCTAGCGCTGGAGCGAGCGCCATTTCTTTGACAATCTCAAACATCGGTTGCCTTGGCAACAAGGCACAAACCGCTCCAGAAGTCAGTTACGGTTCCGTGATCCCGGTTCAGCTTGGGGCCCCACCTCGCGACATGTGGGCACTGCAGGCGTACCACCCACTCCTATTGGGAAGTGCGAGATGCGTTTGGCATTGCAGGAGGCGATGGTGTGTGTGTTGTGGACGCCTTTGTTTCGCGATGAAATGCGACGTTGTGCTTCTGCGGGTGGATAGTTCTTCCCATGGTCTGGATAATCTTTCTCGAGCGACGTACGACTCAACCTCGCATGGGGTATGTGCAGTGTGCGTGGCTAAAAGCCATCGGCTTGTGCGCCAGAGTTAAGTGACTTGCTGTTCGTCCCCGCAAACCGCGCGCGAGGTGAGTACCGAATTTACGACGGGCAGGAGGCAACCCATCCTCTGTCAATCGTGGTTCAGACTTTCAACGCATGTTGTGACGTTGTATTCGTTAGAAACGCATCTCTGAATTGTTTTGAAGCTGAATAAAATGTATGCGTCAAACCCGGGCATTCGGCTCAGGGCGTTCTCTGCGATTGCACGAAAGAAGTGCCACGGGGCTTGAACGCTTTCTTTATGGAACGTACTCAGGTAAGAGAATATCCATGTCGTGTTATGGCCGTGTTGCGTTCAATACAAACGGTTAAGCGTTTGTTTTACACTTGTTTCGTTTGTCGTAAAATGCCCAAGCACTCCGGCACTCCGCTGGCAGATCAGCCGGCGAGCCGACGCTGAGCAGACGACTCATCTCTTTGCCGGAAGTGCGTGAAAAAGCCGCCCAATAGCAGGATGTCTAGCTCATGACGAACATCTGGGAATAGATGATGTAGACATGTGAAGATGGCGGCATCCAAAAACACGAAGGAAAGGGTGAGAAAAAAACGACAAACTTTGCAACAAAAGTGTGAGCTTTCCGCTGCGCGTAAAAGAGTAATACTTGGCACAGAGGACGTTGACGACCCAATCTAACGGTTGCGCTAGTTCATTTAGTGTGCTCAAAATGCCTTTCAGGGCCCCTTTAAGAGTTGTCCCCAATCGCGTTCCGGTTACTCAGAGAACAAAACCCGTTCGACAACGTATGCCAACGTCACTGTACGATAATCAAACTGGAGTAAATGATGTGGGCGTATGAAATAGGCTGCGAATTCGATTTCCTGAGAACATCCAGTTCTATGGAGTTTCCGGCCACAGTGCGCGAATTCCGTTCGCAGACACGCAAGAACGCGCCGAGATTTCCCGAGTTTTTAAAGCATTCAGAGTAAACCGCTATATAAAGAACTATTGAGGACAGGAAACCCACCTCGTTATAAGGGGTGCGTCGTTAAAAGCGGGAACGATTTTCTCTTTCCGCACTCAATTTTGGGACCATGTAAAAAACTTCCCCGCATTTCCCCGAGGGGAAGAATGTGAAAGTGCGAATGCATGAGTTGAATTTGCGCGGTTCGGTAATGTTCGCGAAAGAGAGATCACACACACACACACAACTACAAAGAAAGAAAGATGCATTTATTAACAGACACCTATTTGTGTTGTCGTTGTACTTGATTGCTAGAGCGGATCTGAGCTTTGAAATTTCGTGTCAGTACTCCTTTAAGCGGGTGCATTAGCCCTTCTCACGCCCTATTCCTGGCCTATCCCCCACGTGGGTATGTGCCATGTCAGCGGCCAGGCAGCGCGCGCCCATCTCCCCCCGTTGCCAAGGAAGACGAAGAGATTCCTGGCCAATCCCCCAGGTATGTGCCATCTCCCCCCGTTGCCAAGGAAGACGAGGAGAGTCCTGGCCAATCCCCCACGTGGGTACGCTATGCGGACATCGCCGGTGGACGCAGGTTCAGGGTCGCTTAAGAAGTGCATCGCACTTAAAACTTCGAGCAAGTGATTCTGTTATAACGACAGCATGAAAAAAGAAAAGGGGGGGGGGGAGACCTGCAAACACAATTTAAAACTAGCTTGAGATTTTTAAATAGCTTTCGCGCATTAGTCCAGGAAACACCGATGCTCGAAGGATAATAAAAAATTAGCCCCACCTTCCCGAAGGGAACGCTCAGTAGATGCGGAGCATCTCGGGGTTCCGTTGTGTTTCCGTTGTGTTCGTAGAACTTCATCGGAAGAACGGAGTGAAGTGGAGTCAACCGCAGCAAGGGCCGAACTGAACGCGCGCAGCGCGCTACCCGATTTACATTCAAGGTTGAAGGAGAGGAGACGAGAGGAGACGCAATGCTCGGCGCAAGCGCCAAGCATTCGCGCCGACGAAGCTGAGGGTCCGCCACTCGCTTCAAGCGTTTGCGCTCAGCGTCGCGTGCCCTTCGCTGCGCCGCTTTGTCTTCAGTGGACGTAGCGTTGCTGTTAGTTTGTGGGGTGGTGCTGACGCTTGCTTGCGCCAACCCACTAACTGGCGGGACTGTTGCTTCCATCACACTTCATCGGAAGAACGGAGTGAAGTAGAGTCAACCGCAGCAAGCGCTGAACTGAACGCGCGCAGCGCGCTACCCGATTTACGTTCAAGGTTGAAGGAGAGGAGAAGAGAGGAGGAGAGATGCGCAAGCGCCGAGCATGCGCCGCTAAAGCAGAAGCGAGAACGCGCGAGAAGCAAAAGCGAAGTGCACGCAGCTGGTACGAGAGAAGAAGTGGCGGGAGTACCGCGCAGCTGTGGGAGAGAGGGAAGGAGGAGAGTTGCACATGCGCAGTGTGAGTGCGGACGCCGACGCGGGACATGCCCAGACTATAAGATGCTCCGCATCTAAAAGGCAGTCGTCAACACCCAAGCTAACTACCATGGCTTCCTCACCCAACCATATTCAACCATATTCACCTTACTTATAACGAAATGGCCATATTCTAAATCCGGTTTAATTCGAATTGTTTCATAGCGGTCCACCATTTCAATGTACAGAGAGCACGTCACACCACTTCTAAAAAAGTATCGCTAATAGTCAAGCCAGTTTCCTGACCGGTAGAGTTCGTTACAACCGTTTATATCTGTTATAACTGTTCCGTTATAAAGAGCTTACATTCATCACTAAGCACGAGCCTGCCGGTGGGGCACGTAAAGTCGGTACTACTAAGCGTCAAGCGCCGGGTCTCATGGAATCACAGCGAGTGCTCAGCGAGAGACAGGCAACCAGAGATGCAGGCGGCGTTTTTCGACAGCGGCGATATTTGTCAAGGAAGGAGTTAGCGGTATGCCACCTACGCAAACGCAAGAGGCAAGCGGCGCTAGCTGCGTACGGAAAAGACAGAGCTCAGTTACGAGCACCGAGTTAAGAATTAGCTAGGCGCCGGGGGAGCCCTCGAGAGCGCGCGCAAACAACCTCGCGGGCGACCTGGTCGAGAAGATCCCACGCGCGCGCGGACGAATTAAAGCCGAACTCGCAGAGAAGCTTACTCAAACACACGAGCGTCGTTCGTCGACGGTTTGTCTTACGGGGAAACCAAAGGCAAGAACAAAAATAATAAACCCAACTAAAGCGCAAGCGGGTTTTCAAGAAACGGCACGCGCGCTCCCGAAGTTCACGTAGAAAAACACAGCCCCACTACTCCTATTTGCTCCTGGTGTAAGGTATACGCGCGCGCGCCCGACGCAGCGGTGTATACACTCTTGCAGCGCCGACTTCAAAGCGGGCGCGCATAATTGGCGAAGAAGAGAGTTATCCGTGCGGAAGGCGAAATATTAATCAAGAAAAATAAAGTGTAAATAAAACGGAATGGAAGAGCGAGCCCCGACGTTGCAGCAACACTGAAACTTCTCTCAACCTCGACGATGAGAAACGCTTCCAGAGTAAACTGCGCGCTTCGGCAAGTTGCGCGACGGAGTTATTCCTCCGCCAAGGAACTTTTTGCCGCACGAGCGAGTCGTGCCACCAGGCTCCCTCCGTTGTTAAAGCGGGGGAATTCGATTACGGCGAGCTTATGTCAGCTCGTTTTTGCATTCCCGAGAGTATACAGTTGTCGGTGTTTGCCCGCTGGCAACAGTCAGGCGCCGCCGGAAGAGCTGTATGCGGGCTGTTATACTGTTACAAGTTTCAGCTGTCAGCCGTGAAATCTTCGTGGCATCTTATATTTAGTTATCCTTAAACATTCACCATGTTTCTGCTGCGACCGAGAGCAGCTGCTCTAGTTTTACTTGCTCGGCCAACAACCTACGCTGTAAGTCAGGCTTTACGTGTCGTGGAGTAGTTTGTCGGGTTGAGTAAGCTAGCGCCATTTTAGAGCTGTCGGGGCAGCTCCGCCGCAGCGTTAACCGCCAAGTTAAACTTCAAGAGGCAGCACCTCCTCGAATACGGACTATGCTCTAGGGACTGGGTACCAGCGTTTTTTGGCGACTTTTATCGAGAAGGAATTTAAAAAGAAAAGAAACACCGCACCCCTTTCATACGGATTGGCATTTCAGCCAGCATTTCTCCTGAGCTGACGAGTAGCGTTGTAGCTTCATTTATTTTCGATCTGGGAAGGGAGCTTTGTAACGGAGACGAAACTAGTGGCGAATACCCCCCCCCCCCCCCCCTCCTCTTTCTATAACCGCACGACCACTTTTTGTCAGCGTAGAATAGAATATATTGACTACCAGTAATTTTGGCGGAAAGGGAGTTGAAAACAATGTGTCAGCATGTGCACCTACAGCCCTTGTCAAAAGTGTCTGGACAACGCAAAATTCTTCCAAGCCGCAAAGCATTAACAGCAGGTACGAATGTAAATATGCACGCCGGCGGAATTTGCCTTTGATATTTTCATAAAATTGCTCGCGACAAAGCTTGCTTCGAATTCGTTGTGACCTCGGCACATGCATTTGGCGTGGTCTAGAAACTTTGGAAAGGAGTAAGCGAGCTTGTGCGCACTTCTGTTCAGTGTTTCATCTTCGGGGATGTCGCATGGGAATACAGGGAGCACCCGCTAGTATTCCACGAAGACGTATTTGACGTTCCGACTGACACCTACGAAATAATCTGCAATTACTTCACTTTCCCTAACCATTCGCAGACATTTTACGGCGCGTTAAGTAAATAAAAAAAGAAACACTACGCCTTGGAGAGAGCGATTCACTCACAGTAAGCGCTTGCATTGGAGGGTTTCCATAGGAAAAGCCGGTGTACTTACCTGCGCAAAGAAAGAGGAACATAGAACACAGTTAGACACCGTTTTCAACAAAGGGCGACCACCATACGCATGTATAACAACACACGTTTAAGAACACACTGCGTGGCAATTTCGCTGTTGGTTGCACCTATTTTCGAAGTGTTGCGTTAGGCACTGCATCTTTAAAAACAGTTAAAACAGTTTCTGCCTTTTCTAGATTCGCAGAAGTGGCTATGCTTAAACGCATCGCTTTTCCGGATAGGCCATTATGATGTGCGAGCACCCTTCGTATGTCCTGTCAGATATCTCTCTCTCTCTCTCTCTCTCTCTCTCTCTCTCTCTCTCTCTCTCTCTCTCTCTCTCTCTCTCTCTCTCTCTCTCTCTCTCTCTCTCTCTCTCTCTCTCTCTCTCTCTCTCTCTCTCTCTCTCTCTCTCTCCTCTCTCTCTCTCTCTCTCTCTCTCTCTCTCTCTCTCTCTCTCTCTCTCTCTCTCTCTCTCTCTCTCTCTCACACACACACACACACACACACACACACACACACACACACACACACACACACACACACACACACACACTACAATTTTATCGTTGGACTGCGATAGCGGCAATCTATACTAAGAAGGTCCAACTCCGAACATGCCACCCAGTCATTCTGAAACTGATCCGAGCTTTCAAGAAATGAGAATATAATGTGTATGCAGCAATATCTATACAATAACCACTGACCACCGATAAGACAGGAACAAGAACCCCCAGCTTCTTCGAATCAAAAGAATTCCCACTCACTTTGTTGGATGTAGAGTGCGAACAATGAAAATACGGTTCAAAATTTCAACATTTTAACCCATTGGTCCCCAACCCCTTCCCTCGCCCCTTCACGCACGAGCTGAGTGGATAGGGAAATTTGTTGTCCCGGTTTCTTGCTACACATTGGCGAGACGCCGAGAATAAAAGCCTTGTTCCTACGTTCGAGACGAAAACGTCGAGTGACAGTTCGTCGCACGGTAGGGAAAAATCAAAAACAAAAAAACTGCACGTAGCGTATCTTCCTCCCGAAATGACCCACTTGTACGGAATAGACCCAACCAAACTTATGTTACCACTGCTCGACGCAAGAACAAATGAGAGGCATAGAAACATGCGCACAGAACCCAGCAATTACACTTCACCGTAAACCCTAAACCAAGCACACCAACACCACACACAAGGAAATGGAACTACAGAACCATCCCTCCGGAGCTTTCTGTGCTCATGGGGGAGTGGCCAGCTTAAGAAGCGTCAGACGAAGGTCACTGCGCGGAAGCCGTAATAAAGCAGCCTAGCCAATCTTACTGCGATGGGAATAGGAGGACGAGCACAAGCGCTGTGGCCTTCTCGTCAAGGTGGCGTTGCGCTTGGCGAGCTGGTATGGCACATCAGCACCGCATACAAGGAGAAGAAAGCCTGACTGACTACAGTGCCGTCACTCGGGAGCTCATGGGGGAGTAGCCAAGCTTGGAGAGCGTCAGAAGACGGTCTCAGCGGGGAGGCCGTTATAAGGCATGTCTAGCCAATCCAATCGTACTACGATGGCGGCAGAACGACGAGCCCAAGCTGAGCGGCCTCCTCGTCACGAGGGCGTTGCAACACCTACCCAAATATACACAAGCGCGCAGGAAGGCGCTTGGCGAGCTGGTATGCTCGCGAAGCACGCAGCAGCGCTGGAAGTGTAGCGGGGGTGGAGAGAGAGAGAGGGAGGGGAGGAGAACGGGCGGTCACCACCAGCGTGGCTCGTCCGTCCAACTCGACATCGATCGCGCCCACGTTCATTAATTTGACGCGACGCGACAGCTCGACTCCGCCGCCCGTATAGCCCCCCTACCACCCCTCACTTAGCCGTGTGCACGGGAGGGCACGGCGTCCACGCTCGCGGCTAAGCCGAGCGTTGAACTCGCAATGCCGGCACAAAGTGAGACGTCACGGCGCAGCGCTGGAAAAAGCGACGCTGCGCTCGGACGACGAGCTCTGTGACGAAGCCATGTACCGTAGTGTAGCTGTGATCTCAAAAGGCAAGCTGCAAAAGCCACGCAACGCCCCTTGTGAGCGCACTGAAGCTTTTGGTTTTCGAAATAAGATCTCAAAAGCTTCTTTCATTACGCGTCGTGAACCCCGTCAGGTTGAGTGGAACTCAGTTCCTGGTTCTTACATTGTTTCGTCATACTTGAGAAGAATTGATAACTGTGGTTCGGGTAGGTGACAACGCACGTCACGCAGATATCTCAAAAGCTTCCGTCCGTAGTTCGTAATTAGCATTGCGATGTCGCCTGTCCTCCCTACCGCTTGCTAGGCCGGAAACAAACCAACGCACACACAACAACAACGCGAGTAGCAACAGTGGAGGCCCGCACTTCTCAGTTGGTAATTTATATAAGGCAAACCCCCGTTATAACGAAGTAATCGGGACAGACAATATACTTCGATATAAGCGGTCCTTCGTTAAAACCGAGAATGACCTGCTCTCTCTCTCCACTGCAGTTGGGACCATGGAAAGCTTCGGATTAGGCGAGAATTCGAATGAAGTGATTCCGCTATAACGGGGACGTACTACCTCTTTGCCCGCAATACTAGAGCCTCTCGACTTCCACGATGACGCTCCACTTGCACAGCGGGCTCGTAAAGGCGCCGCGTGTTCGGCTCGATACGGAAAACGCGTAAAAGAAGTCAGGGGGCCGCGTGGACCCCCAAACCCGCCGCACAGATCGGGTGGCGCGCGCAAACCAGTCGCTTCAGCACTTGGCGCGTTAGAGAGAGAGAGAGAGAGAGAGAGAGAGCTCGGGCCACTGGTGAGAAGGCTGCGCGCGTGACAACACAACCGACGCTGTCGCCAGAATCGTCCGCACCCTCCTCCCCCTCACCTCCCCCCCGGACAGCGCTACGTGCGTGCCGCCGAACAAATGACCCGGTCCCGCCGAGTGATTCGGCGCCGAGTCCCGTGGGACGAATTAGGCAATCGCCTTTCCCTCTCCCTCTCGCCCACATTTTTCTTCCCTAGGCTTCCCGCCCTTCCCTTCCACGTCTGCAGTCGGCGCCACGTCGCGCGGACAGCTCACTCAACGCGTGGCTAGCGCAACGCAAGGGAGCGAGAGACGCATTCTATTCATTCGGTGCACAGCCACCATTCCTAACTAGGTCTGCGCTCGGGGTGTCCGGACGCCACGCGTGGCGAACTTCATGCGTGCGCACGTCAGTTGTACGTGCTGCTTATACGCGAGCACGTGCACAGGCGACACACCCGTGTCCACTGCATTTATGAGCGAGTAGGCGCACCAGCACGCTGTTCGATCACACCCGATGAGGTTTCCGTCATGCACCGTCTCGGCGTTTTTCTTTTTGTCGAACAGCTCCAAAGCGCACAGCTGCTGATCAGTGATGATAACCGCACAGTATCCGTAATCGTGCCCGCCTTAGGTACAACAACGGGCTGACAGTTCAGACAGCTCAGGACGGTTGAAGGCTAGACTACAGAATTTTCTAAGGCAGTCCCGTTGCTTAACTGCACCACAGTGCACTCGACTGACCAATCCGTTGCTGCAAAAAAGAGCAATTTAGGCGAATTACAGCAACGCGCGTACAATTTGACCCAAGAATGGGATCGGCGATGTTTCACTATACGCAATGCAGAACGTCATGTCTGCATTCCTTATATCCCCAGCGCAGGGCGAGCGTTTGAATTAAATGTCACGCTCAACACCGTCATTCGCCGCAAATGTTATTCATGGCTGCACGCATTGATCAACTTTGTGCGTAGCGGTGAAGCTGAAGCGTAGGATTGCCTTAGAGTGCAGGCTCGAATCAAAGTTCATCGTCCCAGACACGAATCCACTCAAGGCGACCCACAAGAAACCCCTCTCATTGTCCCCGATCGCGACATCGGCACGCGCGTTAATCGCGGCGTCATTTGCCAGCGGAAAACGGCCGGTAATGGAGAACTTCAATGTCGCTCGCCAGCGACAGACTGCGCTCTCTCGCGTGCTCATTTCGAAAGCGAGCGTGGACGGGCAGTGCGCACGGCGGGGGACGCTGTCATGCTTTCCGTCGTCCGTTCATCCACATCTACGTACACTCGGCGCGGTCTTGGCATTGTACCGAATTCGCCCATACCCATCCAGCAAATCCAACAGACTGCGCCGGGCAGAGAGGAAGGTCTGTGGGTCGCCTGGAGGGCAAGGAAAGCAATATACAAACAAATGGCCGGGGGGCTGGCGGCATGTTCGAGACGAGTGGCAGGGCGATCGTGTTACGAAACGGAAGCAGCGTTCGACTGTCCGTTACGCTCGAGTCATTCCTCCCTCTTTTCCAATGCGTGCGGCGTTTCTTGGATAACCGAAATTACCTCCAGTAGCCCTCTTCCTCCGCTTCTCTTGTGCATGCGCACACAATGTCCTCCTCTTCCCCGCATAATGGTGCTGCCGCGTAATAGCGGGTTTTGTCCAAATGACTCTCAGACGGCTAGGTATCCACCGGCCTCCATGTCGTTCTCTCTCCCTCTCTCTCCTCTTCGGCCTTCCTCCGCATCCTCTCTTTAACCTTCCGCAGAAAAAAGCTCCCGGTACAACCCCCCTCCTCCCCCCGGTACTTTCCTTTCTTTTTATTCCGTTTCGAAGCCCCGCACACCCGCACAGCCATTTATTCCATAGCTGTCTAGATTATGTCTGGTAAAAGGACAACGGTGGCTTCCGTCATTTCGTCACGCAGAGTTGCGCAACGCAGCGCGTTTCTTGGCCACTTCCCCGAGACGACGCTCTCGCCTTCTCGCGAGAGCGGAAGCTGTCCCGACGGCGCTGTTAAAACCGCCTCTTGGTAGCGGCACAAGCGTGTCGAAAAGGGGGGGGAGCAGAAACCGTTTGCCCGAGCCATTTCTGAGACTACTGGTTCGGCAGTGTTGAAATGCGAGTTGGTAATTTTTAAGCAATATCCCGCCTTTGTCAATCCTTCCCGATACTCGATACGAGAGCGGCGGTAAATTATGCCCCTCGGCACTGATTACTCAATGCTGGCTGGTTCATATCTAACTAATCCCACATGCAGGGCGCGTGTTTCACTAAACATAACAGCTTGAGAAAATATGTTGTATATATATATATATATATATATATATATATATATATATATATATATATATATATATATATATATATATCTCCAATATAATTCCAATATGGGTTGTGGAGATTGCGCCACCACGTTATATTTATTTCGTGAACGTGCAATGCGCTAGTCACTCTCCATTGTTGTTGTTTTTTTCTTTCCTGCTACAATTAACCTTGACCTAGCAGCTTTTTCACATCACTCCTATTACGCTGGTGTTTCCTGCGCCAGCGGTGGCGACCAGTGATATACCCCCTTGGAGCACTTCCAACGGAAAACGTAACTGCACATAAGAACTAAACAAGATTTACGTTCATTTCAGCGTTAAACAACGATGCGATATAAAAGCTCCCAAAGCATCACTTCAGCTACATTTTAAATCGAAACCTTTCTTAGTCGGACCAATGCCATTCTGTCAAAAAGCTGATGCATTCCTTCATAGACCGGCTAGCTGCCGAAAAGCTCTGATAAGGTCTGTAGACACGCGGCACGCACGTGAAAGCGAGCTTCCATTGTGTCAAAAGGGTTACTTGAAAATCGCGAAGAAGGAACGGTAATTCTATATAATACACGCATCGATCATTAATAATGGGTACAATAGTACACGTTCACCTCATAAACCACGTATCGGTATACGTTTAGATCGTTCCTAGATGCGTTTACTTATAGTGCGCGAAAAATCGTCGCCCGAGTTTGTTCTTTGTTTGCAGTTTGGGTCTTTGAAAGTTTGACGATCGATTGGACACAATATCAGTGAAGACTGGGCGCACTTTAAGCTTCCTCGCTTCTCTTAGCGGTCTTTAGGAAGGGATGGCCAAATTGTTTTTGCGTTTTCCCTTAAACTTCGCTCACGTGGAGATCTACTGTCTACCGTGTTGGGGGCCGGAATACATCCATTAATAACGCGCTCTCCCAGTCCACCTTCTTTTTATTTTTGCATTCCCCGTGGCCGCAGCCTCTTGGTCGTCATTTCTATAACCTGCTGACGGCGTGCGTGCTCTTCGGGGAGCCGACGGGCGGCCGGCCTACTGCCGACGCGACTCTGGCTGGAGTCCAGCGGGCTCGCAGCAGAAGCGGCGGACGGGGTGAGAACGCGACGGCGCATCAAATTAGCCAGCTGGCAGGAATGCTCAAAGCATGCCGCGTCGGGGGCCTCGAAACGAAGTTAGGACTCTCCCCGGCCGCTCTCCTAAATGAGGCCCACTGGGGCAACAGAGAGGCTGGGGGTACGACGCTGCTCGGGATTCAATGTAGGGATATATATATATATATATATATATATATATATATATATATATATATATATATATATATATATATATATATACATACAGTAAAAGAGAAGACTAAAGGGTAACTAACGAACATGTAATACATGTTCGCTCGTTACCCTTTAGTCTTCTCTTTTACTGTACATTTTTACCGGCCCCATCGTACTTTATTCATACGCTATAATATATATATATATATATATATATATATATATATATATATAAGCGATATTTCGTGTGAGGTGCTTTGCTCTCAATGCACACCGGTCCTTCACTTCGAGTTGTTGATCAATTCGCTCTCGCGTTACAAACTGCTAGCCTTCTGGTTAGCTGAGTTGGTAGAGCGACTGCTCCGGTTAAGCGGTGGTCCCGGGCTCGAATCCTGGACCAGGACGAATTTTTCTTCAACTGCCAAGTTTCTGAGAAAGCTGTATAGTTTTCCTTTGTAGCCGTTTGGCTCCATTCAGGTGGATGTCAAACTTTCCTTCATAGAGACTTACTCCACCTGAAGGATTTCCCCTAAATCTGGTCGATTACACTATAGCGGGGGCCATAAAACGCTTCCAATAAAGCGACTTCGTTATGACGAAAGTTTACTGTATAACGTTATAAGGAGGATTTACCCGTGAGTGCGTGCGTGGGAGAGAGAGAGAGAGAGAGGGGGAGGGAGGGGCAGCACCACGAGTCAGGGACATAGGCATCAACGACAACATGTCCCGCTCCACTCCTTTCTTCTGAAGTTTTGACACACACTCAAAACGGGAACTGCTCTTTCGCTAACCGTGTCGCCCGAAAACTGCACTCGAGGCAGGCATAGAGCAAGAACAAAACAGGAGGAGAAACGAGGCTTCCTAGCACGGCCAGGCGATGTCACAAGCGCGCGTCATAGGTTAAGCTAGCGTCATCTGCCACTGGTAAAGAAACTACCCGGCCGCCTTGATCGGCATTCCACTGCGCAGCAACAAAATTAATTGCGGCAGCTATCATCCTGTCCATCAGGCGCCGCTACACTCTTCGTCGTCGCAGCGACGAAGCTTTGAAGTCTGCCTGGGTTTTCATTCTGACATTATCCGGTCGCTCGCCCGCACTTGCCGCAATCGGCCGTTTCCTGTCCTATATATTTCCCCCGTGACTCAAGGTAACAACGCGCAGAGTGTATTCACTACAGTTAATGTGCGATCTATGTTGGCCGCAGCACCTAGAGCAGTGTGCTTCCCAAAACGCAGCTCTCCAAGTTTGGTAGCTTGGAGACATGCACGCCCCAACCTATTCTGGATACAACAAGGAGTATGCAAATACCCGTATCAGCCACATCGCCGCCTGTATCTCTATATTTTCGGCACACTGGGGACACGGAAGACCCAGAAACAGTCGCGGTGACGCTAAGCCCGACTAGCCTCAGTAATGGCCAGCAGAATAAAAACCGCTTACCAGAGTGTTTATAAAGCGACAGGCGACTGGCTGAAAAAGGGCTACCGCATTATAGGTTCTGTGCTACGACGTCTGACGTAGCACCGATGAGAAAAGCTGACCGCAAAGATGGTAACGTAACAAACGGTGTCACCTTTAACCGAGCACCGATGGCAAAGGTGACTGCGAAGGTGGAGCGTAACAGACTGAGAGACTTTCAAGATGCTCTCGCATGAAGCCCTGTCAGAATAACTTGCAGGCAACTGCTGGGCAACAGCAGAAGGGACCTTTTTTTTTTTTTTTTTTAACACAGCGCAATCGGAAAACAACAGGTCGCCCAAGAACAACATGAAACGGCGTCAGCAATAAGGAACACCGACAGTATGGATACTTGCGACGTACCCACGACATGGCCCCGACATTAGGCGACACTGTTACCTTGCCAATCTCCGCTGTTTTCGTTTCTTGATTAATTTTCCCCAGCAGTGTATACTAGACGCACTGCAACGTCGCGCACTCATCCGATGATCGCGTTTCTGAATATGACGGCGCCCCGACAAGAGCCTGCCTGGGTCGCGTTCGACGGCTAGAGGAAGACGATGGCATTGTGGGCGAGAGAAGAAGGAGAACAGAGAGGTGAGAGAGAGAGCGAGGAAGAACGGCCGAAAGAAGAATGAGCTGCTCGGCGGCGCTCCTTCACGCCTGCTAATCACAGGGTAGGACTCGCTTATCCGGTCAGCTGCTCGCGGTGGCTGCTGCAGCCGCCACGGAGGAGAAGAAGGAGAAGCAAGAAAACAAAGGAGAAGACGCCGCCACGGAAGAGAGGAGAAGGAGGGGAGGCTTCGGACAACCGGCTGCTCTTCGGAACCGTTCGTTCGGCGCTAGTTGGACGCAGCGCTGTGGAAAACGTACACGGCCTGCGTTGAACCGATCTCTGGAGAGCCAACGGGTGAGATCGGGTGCGCTTGCAGCCACAGAAGAGTTAAACAGCCCCCCGTGAAGGTTGGAAACGAGGTCGCGGCCCACGAGAGGTCCGGCGGGGGTAACGTGGAACCGCGCGCAGCTTTCAGCGAGACATCCCACTCCAAGATGCCAGCGAGAATGCCCAGTCCATTCATGCCGACGCAGATTGGTGCAGGAATCCTAGGCGTAGCGATTCCGAGGTGCTGAGTCCGTTTTACGAACGCACCACAGCTCAAATGGCGATTGCAAGCGGCCAAAATTTTGGAACCTCCGTCTCCTCCTGCCTTTTTTTTTTTTTTTTTTTTCCTTGTCCAATCCGATAGGTTTCCACATCGAGCGAAGCACGGACATTAGTCGAAAAACGTTACTGCTTTTACGCCGCCCAATCTACAACGTCCCTACTCAGAATGGGTAGCTGGGAAGCTCGCCAAGACACTGGAGGTAAGGTGAGCCACTAATACGGGGGTTCATTCATACGCGTTGCTTCCCAGCTGTTACTGCCGATAACATGTTGGGCCAGGCAATATCAAGAGCGCACTCTAGTGAACGAATGTACGATGGCGAGCTCGCTGTCACTATGCGGCGCTGGTGTATAAGAACACTGCCCCTTCCCACTATTACCGACCGGAGAGAGGGAGACAGAGCAAGAGAAAGCATTCAGATCAATGTGGAACTCCAGCTGGACTCGCCGCGGTGGCTCGCTCAGTGGCTAAGGCGTTGTGCTGCTGAGCCCAAGGGCGCGGGTTCGATTTCCGGCCGCGGCTTCCGCTCTTCCGATTGAGGTGAAAAGCGAAAACGCCCGTCTGTTCGAGGTTTCGGCGCAAGTTAAAGATCCCCAGGTGGTCAAAATTAATCCGGAGCCCTCCACTACTGCCCAACTCATCGCTTGTGTAGCGTCGGCACGTCAAATCAAACAAATTAACTTCAGCTGGGCGCAGTTACATTCGCGCCGCCGCATCTCTCTGCACGTAACTTGCATTAGGACCACAGCAGCCGGCCGCACCAAAGAGTGCCGGAGCAAAAGCTGCCGCCTAGGCGATTTTTTCTCTACCCATGCACGCCATTTCTGTTGTTGCTGAGAGAGAGAGAGAGAGATATCAAGGAGAGAGTGTGCCGGAGCAAGAAGCGGTCGCGAGAAAAATCATTAGCGGACAGAGGCAGTCCGTTCCACGAAGCGGAGGAGGAGGGGCGGGGAGGAGTGCATCATTTGCGAACGCACAACACCGCCGAGATGGACGAACGCGAAGGAATACGAAATGCCGCTGCCGCACCACCGGAAGGGGGACGTGGGGGCAAACAAAAACGCTGGGCGCTGCGGGGCGGGCCCCGCTGCCTGTCACCATCAAAGTCAACGGAAAGCGATCTCGCGATTTGAGGTGGCCTGCTAAGACCGTAAATTTCTGACTAAGCTTTCACTGGAGAGTCCAACCTGAACCGCCAACACAAGAGTATGCAGCTGAGTAAAAATTCTGCGAACAATTAGACACGCTCCGTCTCGTCAACGTAGATTGCAGAGAAGACCGCGACCTACCGAGAGAGAGAGAGAGAGGCTAATTGCGTGTGATTTGTACAGCCATCGCAGGTTCAAAAATTTTGCAGTTTTCACGCGCCGAAGATATTTGGGCCCTGAGGCGTGCCGTAGAGGAGTCTTCGGATCAATTTCGATCACAAGGGATTAACTTCCACCTAACGTACGCCGAAATTTCGACACTTTCGTTTTTCGACACTCGAATCTCGACACTCCGTTTTCGCTTTTTGCCGCCATCTACGGCGCAGCCTCTGCGGCCAGGATTGGACCCGCGTGCTTGGGGCTCAGCAACTCAGAGCCTTAGCCACTGCGCGCGCCACGGTGGCGGTTTCTTCCGAAAGCGTAGTAGCTGTCGCCGTACAGTACTAAAAGAAGCGCGCATTGAATAGATCAGCTACTGCCCTCCCCCCGTTTGCTTCAACCAAAAGCGCCGAAACATCCGGAAGGCACGGATACATCGAGCCAGCCATATCCACGGTTTTGCAGCAAAGCGAGCTCGCGTCGAGAGACGAATGACAAGCACAGGCGCAACCTGTTCGACACACTCAAGCGGGCTTGCCTTCGTCGAGGCGAGAGGACGCTGTCACTTCGACGCCGTCGAACGACGGGCAAGATTTATCGGCTTCCAAACGGCGGACGCCGCCGCGTCTGTCCAGCAGGGGAAAAAAAAAAAAAAGAGGAGAAAAAAAGTCGCCGTCGAAGCGGTCGGTGGTCGCTCGGGGACTTCAAGCAGAGCGCACGCCGCACGATTAAAATCCATCAATCTTGATCGCGCCGCACTTGCGACAAGTCATTTTCGCGGGAAAACTAAAGCGCGCTCCTCTGAAAAAAAAAAAAAAAAAGGAAAAGCAAGAAAGCGCCGGAGGATAATATCGGGGTAACGGGTTCTTCTCCTTTCCGCCGCTAATTTCTTTTTAGGTCACGTGTTTCCCATGATCGCTTGCGGCGATAACTTCTTTTTGTTCTCCTTAATCGCGCTGCCCATTTCGCGATCGGAGACCGTACAGCGGTTTAATGGGAGCGCGCCGAGTGGTCATTTTAACACGCCTCGAGGCTGTCCACTTGGTCTTAATTCGAAATTCCGCTCAGAGGGGCGGCCGCAGATTAAGGCAGGAGGACCGAGAAACGTTTTCCGTCACTCCTTTGAAGGCAAACCCGGCACACACACGCACACTTTAAAATATATATATACGGTAAGCTCAACTTTCTGGGCCTCCGCGAACCGATGGCCCCATGGAAATATCGATTTCGGATTCAATTTGTTGATGAATTGTTTTCAAAAGTTCCGCGTCATGCGGCAGATAAAACGTGTTCTTCCTGTTATTTTTTCCTGCGTTAACTCGCTGCACGGACTGCGTGTTATCGAGCATCAGAGGAAGCTACCCTTCACGATTTTATTTCATTGTTTCGTCATTTCGCGTAGGAGCGCGTGAAAGGTAAGGCGAAATTTAGGGGTAAACCTTGCCGTTTTGCTAAAGGGAGTCAAAAAGTCGATCGCTGGCGCAGTGGTAAAGCAACGAGGACTGCAAAAATGCAACAAAAACGCCGGAAATACCACAAACGAAAAAAAACAAAGCTCCTTCTTTATAGAGCGTATGAAAAATTCTATACAGCGGCAGGCATCAGAAAATACAACGAAAACATAACGCCCGCGGACAAAAACAAACATAATACACTCGCAGGTTAATGGAGTGTTCCCCACATAGCGAAACAGTAGCTACGAAGAAAGAAAACAAGAACGAAAGACAATGCTCGGCGCGCCAGTCGACATGGGAATTAACGAACGGGACAACACTGCAATGCGTTTCGAACGGAACGATACACGCAACAAGCCTGCCAAAGCGAGAAACGATTGTTGATATTCATCAAACACGAAAGTGATCGTTGTCATCGTCATCGACAGCAATGGTACCAAAACGGCCGCCGCTGTAAACGTAATATAAATAGACAAAAACACGTTTTGAGTCATGTGGGAATTGAACCAAGGTCGCAAGAGGAGGAGGCCAGTGCGCTAACTACAGCACCAACCCGGCCATTTGGCAGAATGGAACAAAAATTAGCCCGATGCCCGTCACGCGACAGGTGCACGTGACAGCGCCGAAGTATAACGGGTGCACGCGCACAAGGGCTCCGACTGTGGGGAGGCTGCCCCGTATATTGCGGCCAGTCGGGTTAATTTGCGTGAAATGAGGAAGAAACGAATGCGGAGAAATAGACGCGAACACGATGCAGCAGTAAGAAATACCTGATAATAGCTGACTCTCCCCATTTAAGCCATACTTTGAATGCCATCGCAGAACGCGTCCGATTCGAAGCGCTAACTGGTCTGTAAGAACGTACGGCAAACCCTGGTTAGAAGGAAATCGCTTTCCTCGAAATCTCTCTTTATTCAAAGTGCTTCAGAGACTCCCTCAGCAGTGTATAATACCCGCTTTTAAAGAACTGTCGCTTATAACAAAGACATTTTTCCGCCCCGAGGGCTTCGTTGTAACGACAGTTTACCGTACCCCGCCCGCCACATCGCCAGCGTCACCGCCATCATGACATCCCAGGCACTCGCTTCGGCGTCTGACCCGCTCCGCAGTTTTAAAATCCAGCCCCTCGTAGTAGAAAATGCCAATCAACCTCTCCTCTCACTCACCAAGATGGAGGGGAGGGAGGTGAGAGCCACGGGAATTTTTGTAAGAATGAAAAAGAAGGTGCAACGAAGGAAAAAGGGGTGAGGGAAGAGGATAGGGTAAAGCATTGACTGAGGAGCCCGGAGAGTGTATCGAATTACCTCCGAGAGGACCTCTAAATAAGTTTTTAATTAAAGAACTGGGACTCCCCTGCCGTTATGCAATTCCCGCGCCAACGTGAAACCTTTTGTCCCGCCCCTTCCTTGGAACTCTTCTTCCATCGTGCGCGCCCTGAAACGGACTGTTTTCGTTTCGCTGCAGCGGAAAATTAACGCGGGAAAAACAAAAAAGCGCGACCGCGTACCGCGACATCACGTTCCGCGTGCCGGACAAGATGTTCGCAGCAGGAGATTCGACTAAGGAAATAAACGGGAGGAGGAGTAACGACACTAGAAAAAAGAGGGGCGGGCGGGCAGGGGGATTAAAGCGTAAATTGAAATATACCAAGAAAGCAAGAGAAGTAACCAACATCACGAACGTAAGAAAATAACTCAAGGCAGAAAAGACTGTCCGACGTTCTCGGAGAAATCGGCTACGAACGGGAAATTAATAGAAAAATTAATACACGTTGACCCGGAGGAAAGAAGCGGCAGTCGAGGAACCTCGAGAGATATGCAATAAGAAAGCTTAACTCGGGCGAGCCAAGAGCTAAACCAATGGAAACAAGCATGCACAAGAGGAAATCGTGCGGGATGAGGAGGAGGAAGAGGAGAGAGAATGAGGAGGAGCAGGTGGCTTGAGTAAAGCGCACTTCCCTCCCTCTCCTCCGAAAGCGAAGGAAGGGGAAGAGACGGCCTTATCCAGAGCGCGGATTTAATTAAACGCTCTGACCATGCCCGCCAGAAGGACGTGCGCTGCGGGAAAGCCCCGCTCAGAGGAGGGAGGCTGTAATTTGAGTAATCACCGTAATACCGTTCGAGAAATGCTTTGTTAGGGGAACCGTGGCGGCGGCGGCGGGAGAAGGAAGCCACGGGGGAAAGAAGAGTGGGGGCACGAAGGCGACTATAGTTTATAATAACCCCGGCAGAGGCCCCGTCGCAAGCGTGGCGGGAAGAAAAAGAATGAGCGCGAAGCAGCCGAAGAGGAAAGAATGTACAATACACACTGATTGCTCGGTGGTGTTCGATTTCACGAATTTGGGAGCGCGAACGGAGTCGAATCGATTCGACGGAGGCAAAATGCTCTATCGCGACATGCTTGGGCTGCACTACGAGCACCGGTGGCTTCGAGGTGCGGTTTGAGCAATACCTGCGCATGCAGGGCTCCGTAGAAGAAACGTTCCAACCTGACATTTCTTCCGGCAATTATGGTAGGAGGGGTCGGTTCCTCCGCCACGCAGAAATGCTAATGTTTGATTGAGGAGCTATGAACTGCGTGCAACAGCGAAAGAAGGAGATCGTTTGATGAACACAGTTCGCCACGGGGCACACACTCGTCACTTTGATGTATCATATAATATTATTGTAACAGACAAGATGAGCTAACGCGGCAGCACAATGCACAGCAGATGCCGCAGCGCCATTCGCCCGCTTGGGTATGCGCCCTGAAGACAAAGAAGCACCGCCCCGGACGAATAGATGACACCATGCACACAACCACCCACGAGATTCCCAATTGCATATCCAGGGCCCTGAAAGGAGCCCCGATACCTAAAAACATGAACCCTACGCTACACTACGGCAGAAGGTTAGACATATGCCGTAATATCGAAAGAATGTA
>NW_027526225.1:56892192-56912357 GCF_048455015.1 Haemaphysalis longicornis | reverse complement strand
CTACAGAATATTCTCAGGCAGTCCCGTTGCTTAACTGCACCACAATGCACTCGACTGACCAATCCGTTGCTCAAAAAAAAAAAAAAAAAAGCAATTTAGGCGAATTACAGCAACGCGCGTACAATTTGACCCAAGAATGGGATCGGCGATGTTTCACTATACGCAATGCAGAACGTCATGTCTGCATTGCTTATCTCTCCAGCACAGGGCGAGCGTTTGAATTAAATGTTACGCTCGACGTCGTCATTCGCCGCAAATGTTATTCATGGATGCACGGATTGATCAACTTTGTGCGTAGCGGTGAAGCTGAAGCGTAGGATTGTCTTAGAGTGCAGGCTCGAATCAAAGTTCATCGTCCCAGACACGAATCCACTCAAGGCGACCCACACGAAACCCCTCTCATTGTCCCCGATCGCGACATCGGCACGCGCGTTAATCGCGGCGTCATTTGCCAGCGGAAAGCGGCCGGTAATGGAGAACTTCAATGTCGCTCGCCAGCGACAGACTGCGCTCTCTCGCGTGCTCATTTCGAAAGCGAGCGTGGACGGGCAATGCGCACGGCGGGGGCATCCACATCTACGTACACTCGGCGCGGTCTTGGCATTGTACCGAATTCGCCCATACCCATCCAGCAAAGCCAACAGACTGCGCCGGGTAGAGAGGAAGGTCTGTGGGTCGCCGGGAGGGCAAGGAAAGCAATATACAAACAAATGGCCGGGGGGCTGGCGGCATGTTCCGAGACGAGTGGCAGGGCGATCGTGTTACGAAACGGAAGCAGCGTTCGACTGTCCGTTACGCTCGAGTCATTCCTCCCTCTTTTCCAATGCGTGCGGCGTTTCTTGGATAACCGAAATTACCTCCAGTAGCCCTCTCCCCCCGCTTCTCTTGTGCATGCACACACAATGTCCTCCTCTTCCCCGCATAATGGTGCTGCCGCGTAATAGCGGGTTTTGTCCAAATGACTCTCAGACGGCTAGGTATCCACCGGCCTCCATGTCGTTCTCTCTCTCTCTCTCCTCTTCGGCCTTCCTCCGCATCCTCCGCGTCCGCAGAAAAACGCTCCCGGTACAACCCCCCTCCTCCCCCTGGTACTTTCATTTCTATTTATTCCGTTTCGAAACCCCGCACAGCCATTTATTCCACCCGTAGCTGTCTAGATTATGTCTGGTAAAGGGACAACGGTGGCTTCCGTCATTTCGTCACGCAGAGTTGCGCAACGCAGCGCGTTTCTTGGCCACTTCCCCGAAACGACGCTATCTCCTTCTCGCGAGAGCGGAAGCTGTCCCGACGGCGCTCTTTAATCCCCCTCTTTGTAGCGGCACAAGCGTGTCGAAAAAGCGGGAGCAGAAACCGTTTTCCCGAGCCATTTCTCAGACTACTGGCTCGGCAGTGTTGAAATGTAAGTGGGTAATTTTTAAGCAATATCCCGCCTTTGTCAATACTCCCCGATACTCGATATGAAAGCGACGGTATGTCTCGGCACTGATTACTCAAGGCTGGCTGGATGAGATTTAACCAATTCCACGGGGCGCCTGTTTCACTACAGCTAACAGTTTGCGAAAATATGTTGTATATATATCCCAATAATAATTCCTATATGGGTTGTAAATATTGTTGCCACCGCGTTTTATTTATTTCATGCGAGTTCAATGTGCTTGCTATTTTCCAGTGTTTTTTTTGTTCTTTACTGCCATAGCTAACCTTGAACTAGCAGCTTTCTCGCATAACTTCTGTTACGCAGGTATTTACTGCGCCAGCGGTGGCGACCGCCCATACCCCCCACTTCCAACGGGAACCGTAACTGCACACAATTAAGAACTAAACAAGATTTACATTCATCTCCGCGCTAAACAACGACGCGATAGAAAATCTCCCTAAGCATCACTTGAGCTATATTTTAAAGCGCAAGCTTTCTTAGCCGGACCACTGGCGTTCCGTCAAAAAGGTGATACATTTCCCCATAGACGGGTTGGTTGACCCGAGAGCTCTGATAAGATCTCGGCACATGCGGCGCGTGCGTGAGATTAGGCTTCCATTGTGTCAAAACGGTTAATAGAAAATCGCGAAGGAGGAACGGTAATTCTAGATAGACAATTCACGTATCGATCACGAATAACGGGTACAATAGTGTACTTTTACCTAGTAAACAACGTATCAATATACATTTAGATTGTTCGTAGGTGCGATTACTTTATGGGCGAAAATTCGTCGCACGGTTTTGTTCTTTGTTAGCGATTTGGGTTTTTGAAGGCTTGACGATCGATTGAACGCACTTTCAGCGAAGACAAGGCGAACCTTTAACTTTCGTGCTTCTCTCAGCGGTCTTTAGGAAAAGTTAGGATTTTTTTATTTTTTTATTTTTTTAATTTTTCCCTTAAACTTCGCTAACACGGAACTCTACTGTCTACCGTGTCGAGGGCCGGAATACATCCATTAATAACGCGTTCTCCCAGTCCACCTTCTTTTTTTTTTTTCTTTTTGCATTCCCCGTGGCCGCAGCCTCTTGGTCGTCATTTCTATAACCTGCTGACGGCGTGCGGGCTCTTGGGAAGAGCCTAACCACACCCCTATGCCTCCTTTGGCGTTGTAGACTGCCGACCTATCTTTCTGTATATATATATATATATATATATATATATAACTAGCTACGATGTGAGCGATATTTCGGGAGAGATGTTTTGCTCTCAATGCACTGTAGCAGGGGTCATAAAACGCTTCCAATAAAGCGCCATTTCGAATACAGCGACTTCGTTATGACGAAGGCTTCTGTGTAACGTTATAAGGCGGGTTTACCCGCGAGTGCGTGCGTGCGTGCGAGAGAGAGAGAGAGAGAGAGAGAGAGAGAGAGAGAGAGAGAGAGAGAGAGAGAGAGAGAGAGAGAGAGAGAGAGAGAGAGAGAGAGAGAGAGAGAGAGAGAGAGAGAGAGAGAGAGAGGGCAGCATCGCGTCAACATAACAATCAACGACGACGACATGTGCCGCTCCATTCCTTTCTTCTGTAGTTTTGACACGTACTAAAAACGGGAACTGCTCTTTGGCTAACTATGTCACCCGAAAACTACACTCGAGGCATACACAGCAAGAACAAAACAGGAGGAGAAACGAGGCTTCCTAGCGCGGCCAGGCGATGTCACAAGCGCTCGTCATAGGTTAAGCTAGCGTCATCTGCCACGGGTAAAGAAACTACCCGGCCGCTTTGATCGGCATTCCACTGCGCAGCAGCAAAATGAATTGCGGCAGCTATCATCCTGTCCATCAGGCGCCCCTACACACTTCTTCGTCGTCGCAGCGACGAAGCTTTGAAGTCTGCCTGGGTTTTCATTCCGACATTATCTGGTCGCTCACCCGCACTTGCCGCAATCGGCCGTTTCCTGTCCTATATATTCTTTCTCCGTGACTAAAGGTAACAGCGCGAAGAGTGTATTCACTGCAGTTAATGTGCGATCTATGTTGGCCGCAGCACGTAGAGCCAGTGTGCTTCCCAAAACGCAGCTCTCCAAGTCTGGGAGCTCGCTACACCAGCCACACCGACGAGAAGCACGCCTCAAACAATCCTGGATAGAACAAGGAGTATGCAAATACCCGTATCAGCCTCATCGCCGCCACCTGGATCTCCATACTTTCGGCACACTGGGGACATGTAAGACCCAGAAACAGTCACGGTGACGCTTAGCCCGACTAGCCGCAGTAATGGCCAGCAGAATAAAAACCGCCCACCACAGTGTTTATAAAGCGATAGACGACTGGCTGAAAAAGGGCTACCGCATTATAGGTTCTGTGCTATGACTTCTGACGTATACCGCCGATGAGAAAAGATGACCGCAAAGATGGTAGCGTAACAAACGGTGTCACCTTTGACCGAGCACCGATGGCAAAGGTGACTGCCAAGGCGGTGACGTAACAGACTGAGAGACTTTCAAGATGCTCTCGCTTGAAGCCCTGTCAGAATAACTTGCCAACAGGCAACTGCTGGGCAACACCTGAAGGGAACCGTTTTTTTTTTTTTTTAACACAGCGCAATCGGAAAACAACAGGTCGCCCAAGAACAATATGAAAAGGCGTCAGCAATAAGGAACGCCCACAACATGGATACTTGCGACGTACCGACGACATGACCCCGACATTAGGCAACACTGTTACCTTGCTAATCTCCGCTGTTTTCGTTTCTTGGTTAATCTTCCCCAGCAGTGTATACTAGACGCACTGCAACGTCGCGCACTCATCCGATGATCGCGTTTCTGAATATGACGGCGCCCCGACAAGAGCCTGCCTGGGTCGCGTTCGACGGCTAGAGGAAGACGATGGCATTGTGGGCGAGAGAAGAAGGAGAGCAGATAGGTGAGAGAGAGAGCGAGGAAGAGCGGCCGAAGAAGAATGAGCTGCTCGGCGGCGCTCCTTCACGCCTGCTAATCACAGGGTAGGACTCGCTTATCCGGTCAGCTGCTCGCGGTGGCTGCTGCAGCCGCCACGGGGGAGGAGAAGGAGAAGCAAGAAAACAAAGGAGAAGGCACCGCCACGGAAGAGAGGAGGAGGAGGAGGAGAAGGCTTCGGACAACCGGCTGCTCTTCGGAACCGTTCGTTCGGCGCTAGTTCGCCGCAGCGCTGTGGAAAACATACTGCCTGCGTTTAACCGATCTCTCGACAGCCAACGGGTGAGATCGGGTGCGTTTGCAGCCACAGAAGAGTTGAACAGCCCCCCGTGAAGGTTGGAAACGAGGTCGCGGCCCACGAGAGGTCCGGCGGGGCCAACGTGGAACCGCGCGCAGCTTTCAGAGAAACAACCCACTCCAAGACGCCAGCGAGAATGCCCAGTCCATTCATGCCGACGCAGATTGGTGCAGGAATCCTAGGCGTAGCGATTCTGAGGCGCGGAGTCCGTTATACGAACGCACCATAGCTCAAATAGCGATTGCAAGCGGCGAAAGCTTTGACCTCCTTCTCCTCCTACCTTTTTTTTTTTATTTTTCCTTGTCCAATCCGATAGGTTTCCACATCGGGCGAAGCACGGACATTAGTCAAAAAACGTTACTGCTTTTACGCCACCCAATCTACAGCGTCCCTACTAAGAATGGGTATAGTTGGGAAGCTCGCCAAGACACTGGAGGTAAGGTGAGCCAATAATACGGGGGTCCATTCATACGCGTTGCTTCCCAGCTGTTACTGCCGATAACATGTTGGGCCCCGCAATGTCAAGAGCGGACTCTAGTGAACGAATGTACCATGGCGAGCTCGCTGTCACTGTGCGGCGCTGGTGTATAAGAACACTGCCCGTGTGTAAAATCCTTCCCACTATTACCGACCGAAAAGCTGGAGAGAGAGGGAGACATGGCAAGAGAAAGCATTCAGATCAATGTGGAACTTCAGCTGGACTCGCCGCGGTGGCTCAGTGGCTAAGGCGTTGTGCTGCTGAGCCCAAGGGCGCGGGTTCGATTCCCGGCCGCGGCCTCCGCTCTTCAAATGGAGGTGAAAAGCGAAAACGCCCGTCTGTTCGAGGTTTCGGCGCAGGTTAAAGATCCCCAGGTGGTCAAAATTAATCCGGAGCCCTCCACTACTGCACGACTCATCGCTTGTGTAGCGTCGGCACGTCAAATCAAACAAATTAACTTCAGCTGGACGTAGTTACATTCGCGCAGCCGCATTTCTCTGCACGTAACTTGCATTAGGACCACAGCAGCCGGCCGCACCAAACAGAGTGCCGGAGCAAAAGCTGCCGCCTAGGCGATTTTTTCTCTACCCATGCACGCCATTTCTGTTGTTGCTGAGAGAGAGGGAGATATCAAGGAGAGAGTGTGCCGGAGCAAGAAGCGGTCGGCAAGAAAAATCATTAGCGGACGGAGGCAGTCCGTTCCACGAAGCGGAGAAGGAGGGGCGGGGAGGAGTGCATCATTTGCGAACGCACAACACCGTCGAGATGGACGAACGCGAAGGAATACGAAATGCCGCTGCTGCGCCACCGGGAGGGGGACGTGGGGGAAAACGAAAACGCTGGGCGCTGCGGGACAGGCCCCGCTGCCTCTCACCATCAAAAGTCAACGGAAAACGATCTCTCAATTTGAGGTGGCCTGCTAAGACCGTAAATTTCTGACTAAGCTTTCGCTGGAGAGTCCAACCTGAACAGCCAACACAGAGTACGCAGCTGAGTAACAAATTCTGCGAACAATTAGACACGCTACGTCTCGTCATTGTGGATTGCAGAGAAGACCGCGACCTACCGAGAGCGAGACCGGCTAATTGCGAGTAATTTGTACAGCCATCGCAGGTTCAAAAATTTTGCAGTTTTCGCGCGCCGACGACATCTGGGCCCTGAGGCGCGCCGTAGTGGAGTCTTCGGATTAATTTCGATCAAAATGGATTAATTTCCATCTAACGTACGCAGAAACCTCGACACTTTCGCTTTTCGACACTCGAATCTCGACACTCACGTTTTCGCCTTTCGCCGCCATCTATGGCGCAGCCTCTGCGTCCGGGGTCGAACCCGCGTGCTTGGGCTCAGCAACTCAGCGCCTTAGCCACTGCGTGCGCCACGGTGGCGGTACCGCCTACAGTACCGGCGGTTTCTTCCGAACGCGATAGTAGCTGTCGTCGTACAGTAATAAAAGAAGCGCACATTGAATATATAAGCTACTGCCCTCCCCCCCGTTTGCTTCAACCAAAAGCGCCGAAACATCCGGAAGGCACGGATACATCGAGCCAGCCATATCCACGGTTTTGCAGCAAAGCGAGCTCGCGTCGAAGAGACGAATGACAAGCACACACACAACCTGTTCAGCACACTCAAGCGGGCTTGCCTTCGTCGAGGCGAGAGGATGCTGTCACTTCGACGCCGTCGAACGACGGGCAAGATTTATCGGCTTCCCAAACGGTGACGCCGCCGCGTCTGTCCAGCAGGGAAAAAAAAAAAAAAGAGGAGAAAAAAAGTCGCCGTCGAAGCGGTCGGTGGTCGCTCGGGGACTTCAAGCAGAGCGCACGCCGCACGATTAAAATCCATCAATCTTGATCGCGCCGCACTTGCGACAAGTCATTTTCGCTGGAAAACTAAAAGCGCGCTCCTCTGAGAAAAAAAAAAAAAAAGCAAGAAAGCGCCGGGGGATAATATCGGGGTAACGGGTTCTTCTCCTTTCCGCCGCTAATTCCTTTTTTAGGTCACGTGTTTCCCATGATCGCTTGCGGCGATAACTTCTTTTTGTTCTCCTTAATCGCGCTGCCCATCTCGCGATCGGAGATCGTACAGCGGTTTAATGGGAGCGCGCCGAGTGGTCATTTTAACACGCCTCGAGGCTGTCCACTTGGTCTTAATTCCGAAATTCCGCTCAGAGGGGCAGCCGCAGATTAAGGCAGGACCGAGAAACGTTTTCCGTCACTCCTTTGAAGGCAAACCCGGCACACACACGCACACTTTAAAAATATATATACGGTAAGCTCAACTTTCTGGGCCTCCGCGAACCGCAGGCTCCATGGAAATATCGATTTCGGATTCAATTTGTTGATGAATTGTTTTCAAAAGTTCCGCGTCATGCGGCAGATAAAACGTGTTCTTCTTGTTATTTTTTTTTTTTCCTGCGTTAACTCACTGTATGGACTGCGTGTTATCGAGCATCAGAGGAAGTTACCATTCACATTTTTATTTCATTGTTTCGTCATTTCGCCCAGGAGCTTGTGGCGAAATTTAGGGGTGAACCTTGCCGTTTTGCTAAAGGGGGTCAGAAAGTCGATCGCTCGCGCAGTGGTAAAGCAACAAGGACTGCAAAAATGCAACAAAAACGCCGGAAATACCACACAATAACAAAAAAAAAAACTCCGTCTTTAGAGCGTATGAAAAATTCTATACAGCGGCAGGTATAAGAAAATACGACGAAAACATTAACGCCCCGCACAAAAACAAACATAATGCACTCGCAGGTTAATGGAGCATCCCCCCATAGCGAAATAGTAGCTACGAAGAAAAAAAAATTACACCATCTTCCCGTGGGGAACCCTGATGAGGATGCGAAGCATCGTGGCGGTTCCGTGTGGTTCCATTGTGTTGCCGTTATGTTGAGTGATCTGGTTTTTACTAGCGCCAGAGGAAAGTCCGCGTCCGGGTCCACATCGCTGGCAAAGGCACGCAAGTGCTGTTGTGTTACGGTGAGTAGGCGGTGGTTCTCGAGGCGCCGAAACTCGTCCATCATGTTCTTGTCGATGTTGTCTCTGTGGTAGAATCGGTAGTCTCCGTCAGCTTTGCTGAGGTAAAGGTTGTTGACATTGGTGCACCGGCTGAGAGCAATGTACACGCCCTCCTCTGCGCAGCTTTGTCTTCTCGTTCTTCTTCTTCGGCGGTTCCCCTACGGGAAGATGACGACGGTGGTTGAACGCGAACCTATCTCGTGATGGATTCTTTGGTTGGCCAATCCCTAGGGGCATCCTGCCACAATCAGCATCAGAGGCGCTGCGGACGGGGCTGGTTGAGCTGCAAGGCGCGTGGCGCTTCCCGCCACAGCTTTCCCACGGGAAATTCAGCATCCCCCTCTAAAGTTTTCAGTTCTTCGTTTCCGTTGACGTTCAGCTTCGCGTGCCTTCGTTGTATCAGTAGCTTCTTGACGTAGTTTGAATGAGTCAAGGACATTAGGCGCGTTCGTAGCACTTGCTCCTGTCCCGGATTTGTAGCGTAGTGGGAAGAGCACCGCGTACCTCCAGTTGCGGCCAGAGAGTCGTGGGATCGAAACCGGGCGCCGCTAACTATTTCTTTTAAATGCGGAGCATTTCTTAGGCTCGCCTCGTCCTGCGTCGTTGATAGCGGCGCCGTCCACACGCTCACTGCGCATACGCAACTCTCCTCATTACACCCACAGCTCCGCGATACTACACTATAAAAAAAGAAATATCTCCGTTGTTTGTTCGAAGGTTTCTTTCTAATAAACTCAACTTGTATTTTGTCTTCATGGCTCCTTTAAGCCATACTTTGAATGCTATCGCAGAACGCGTCCGATTCGAAGCGCTAACTGGTCTCTAAGAACGTACGGCAAACCCTGGTTAGAAGGAAATCGCTTTCTTCGAAATCTCTCTTTACTCAAAGTGCTTCGGAGTCTCCCTCAGCAGTGTAGGGAGCACATCATACCCGCTTTCAACGAACTGTCGCTTATAACAAAGACATTTTTCTGGCCCGAGGGCTTCGTTGTAACGACAGTTTACCGTACCCGCCACGCCACATCGCCAGCGTCACCGCCATCATGACATTTCGGGCACTCGCTTCGGCATCCGACCCACTCCGCAGTCGCGAAATCCAGCCCCTCGTAGTAGAAAATGCCAATCATCCTCTCCCCCTCACTCACCAAGATGGAGGGGGAGGGAGATGAGAGCCACGGGAATTTTTGTAAGAATGAAAAAGAAGGTGCAGCGAAGGAAAAAGGGGTGAGGGAAGAGGATAGGGTAAAGCATTGACTGAGGAGCCCGGAGAGTGTATCGAATTACCTCCGAGAGGACCTCTAAATAAGTTTTTAATTAAAGAACTGGGACTCCCCTGCCGTTATGCAATTCCCGCGCCAACGTGAAACCTTTTGTCCCGCCCCTCCCTTGGAACTCTTCCGTCGTGCGCGCCCTGAAACGGACTGTTTTCGTTTCGCTGCAGCGGAAAATTAACGCGGGAAAAACAAAAAAGCGCGACCGCGTACCGCGACATCACGTTCCGCGTGCCGGACAAGATGTTCGCAGCAGGAGATTCGACTAAGGAAATAAACGGGAGGAGGAGTAACGACACTAGAAAAAAAGAGGGGCGGGCGGGCAGGGGGATTAAAGCGTAAATTGAAACATACCAAGAAAGCAAGAGAAGTAACCAACATCACGAACATAAGAAAATAACTCAAGGCAGAAAAGACTGTCCGACGTTCTCGGAGAAATCGGCTACGAACGGGAAATTAATAGAAAAATTAATACACGTTGACCCGGAGGAAAGAAGCGGCAGTCGAGGAACCTCGGGAGATATGCAATAAGAAAGTTTAACTCGGACGAGCCAAGAGCTAAACCAATGGAAACAAGCACAGACAAGAGGAAATCGTGCGGGATGAGGAGGAGGAAGAGGAGAGAGAATGAGGAGGAGCAGGTGGCTTGGGTAAAGCGCACTTCCCTCCCCCTCCTTCGAAAGCGAAGGAAGGGGAAGCGACGGCCTTATCCAGAGCGCGGATTTAATTAAACGCTCTGACCATGCCCGCCAGAAGGACGTGCGCTGCGGGAAAGCCCCGCTCAGAGGAGGGAGGCTGTAATTTGAGTAATCACCGTAATACCGTTCGAGAAATGCTTTGTTAGGGGAACGGTGGCGGCGGCGGGAGAAGGAAGCCACGGGGGAAAGAAGAGTGGGGGCATGAAGGCGACTATAGTTTATAATAACCCCGGCTGAGGCCCCGTCGCAAGCGTGGCGGGGAAGAGAAAGAATGAGCGCGGAGCAGCCGAAGAGGAAAGAATGGACTATACACACTGATTGCTCGGCGGTGTTCGATTTCACGAATTTGGGAGCGCGAACGGAGTCGAATCGATTCGAAGGAGGCGAAATTCTCTATCGCGACACGCTTGGGATGCACTACGAGTACCGGTGGCTTCGAGGTGCGGTTGAAGCAATACCTGCGCATGCAGGGCTCCATAGAAGAAACGTCCCAACCTGACATTTCTTCCGGCAATTATGGTAGGAGGGGTCGGTTCCTCCGCCACGCAGAAATGCTAATGTTTGATTGAGGAGCTATGAGCTGCGTGCAACAGCGAAAGAATGAGATCGTTTGATGAACACAGTTCGCCACGGGGCACACACTCGTCACTTTGATGTATCATATAATATTATTGTAACAGACAAGATGAGCTAACGCGGGAGCACCCTTAACCTTATAATACGGTTCGCCACTAAGAGCGGTCTAGCGCGAGTTATATAGCGATGGCCTACACCAGTGAATGGACCATTCAATGCTGAACAATTGTCCTGTGAAAAACTGATGCCGCCTCCCGAAGACCACGAACTCATACGAGCCCCCTTCAACCATAAATCCTCCCCTCCCAACTCCCCCCCAAGGCCTCCGGCCTTCCCTTTTTGAATAAAAGATTTAACAACAACAACAACCATGCACAGCAGATGCCGCAGCGCCATTCGTCCGCTTGGGTATGCGCCCAGCATTACCCTGAAGACAAAGAAGCACCGCCCCGGGCGAATACATGACACCATGCACACAACCACCCACGAGATTCTTAATTGCATATCCAGGGCCCTGAAAGGAGCACCGATACCTAAAAACATGAACCCTACGCTACACTACGGCAGAAGGTTAGACAGATGCCGTAATATTGAAAGAATGTACGGCCGGCCGAGAACTCGTTGGCGAGACGAGGTACGAAAATTTGGAGGGGGGGCATCGACTCAGCTGGCACTCGATAGGCGTGGCTGGAAATCCTTGGGAGAGGCTTTCGTCCTGCAGTGGACACAAGTAGGCTCATGATGATGACGACGATACGAGAACTCGCCGTACACTTGGTACACAGATGCTGCCATTACGAGTACCGGTTGCACAGCCACCGTCTGTGCGCACAATCCAATACAGCAACGTACCATAACTGCCAGCGCGCGGAAAACCTCATGTTTAGGGGCACAAACCACGTCACAATACCCAAAGAACATAATAGTGTGTTTCTCTCTCTCTCTCTCTCTCTCTCTCTCTCTCTCTCTCTCTCTCTCTCTCTCTCTCTCTCTCTCTCTCTCTGCCGGACGTCCATGCGCTTCAGCTCGTTTTGCCAGGACCTGAGCGGCTCTGTTGTGTTACGCTTTCGCCTGCCAATAAACCACCTCAACGTCCAGCTACCGTCGTGACTGCTATTCCTATTTGCAACATATATATATATATATATATATATATATATATATATATTGCGTTTGCAACTGCTAGCTCCGAGGCGGCAACGAGAAAGGACGCAGTCAATCACTGATCCACAAATGTGGGCGCAAGAAGATCCTATTCTACACGTATCTTCTGCCTTGAATGGAACGCGGAACTCATCGCGGGAGACAACACTGGGAAAGGAACGAAACCCCAGAATCGACCACTGGCCAAACAACGAACAAGCCACCGCATTCTCATCCAGAAATGCAAACGCGGAAAGCGGGGCGCGAACGAGCCGAGCGCAAACGACCGACACCTACCCCACCCGAACACGCGAGCAGCACACGATGGCAAGGAGAGACGGACACACACCGCCGTATTGCGGGCGCACGCAGACACGTAACAAAAGGACGCACGAGATGGAAATAACCGCGAAGCCAGATGATTATACACACAAACTCAATTAGCCGATGAAGCCCGGCGGCTAACGCCACGCCACCGAGGTGGCCAACGATGGAATCGCGTGAGCTGCTCCGAAGACTGCAGGGAAACGATGAGGGAAGGGATAAGGTCGCATGCCTGGCAGCGGCCGCGCTCCTAGCGTGAGCGCCGGACCGCCTCCGGGAACGCGTTGTCGCCAGTCGCAACCGCCTTCGCCGCTATCGCAGACATTTTTCGCCGCTGGCCTCCATTCTTATTTTCGCGTTTCTTCCCCGCCGTTTGTTTGTTTTGCTGTCCGTTAAAGCGGCTCCTTCAATGGCGGCGTCCGCGCCGAAGCTTGTTTGGAATGGCCGAATGGGTGCACGTATGACATACATGCATACATTCATGCATAGATACGCAGGTACGTACGTACATACATTCATACATTCATAAATACGTAAATTCATGCATTCATGCATCCATACATGCATACATACATACATACATACATACATACATACATACATACATACATACATACATACATACATACATACATACATACAGTAGCCGACAGTTTTTCCGGACTCCGAAAATTCGGACTTGCTGTATATTTCGGACTCTCCCGAGAAACCGCCAGTTGTGCCATAGGGGTGAGGACTCGCGGATTTTTCGGTCTGCTCTTTTTTCTGGACTATTTTTTGTTCCCCTCCAGGTGCGAAAAATCGGTCGGATACTGAACATAAGTCCACGTTCGACATTGTAAACTGCGTGCTTTGAAAGAACAGGAACTGCACACGTGACAAGCATCCCGTTCGCCAACTGCGGCACCAAGCTGCACTCCTCGGAAACGGAGCACAACCACGGCATTACTGACGTGCATCGGCAACGTGGAGCACACTCTTCCGTGATTGACGCTGCATATACCCTCCGAGGGTGGATCGTATCACGCGAAACGAGAGACAAACTGGGAGTGGCCGCAAGTTCCCTCGATGCCCCCACCCCTTCCAAATACCAGTAATGATGATAACAAAAATAAAAACACCTGCCCGAAATTCGGAAGGCGGAGGCCGACAGAACCTGCGCCACCACCAGCGCGTTTCAGCCGCAGCAACTAAGCACGCTGGTCACCAACAGGAGGCACACGGTCAGTCATGCGCGACAGCGCACTCATTTTCCTCCGATTACCGCGCTGCCAAAACGCTAACAGAAAGAAGCGAAGTGCGCCCCTAGGACCCAAGAGGCGGCTCTCCTTCGACGAGGCCCTACCTACTCGCAGGTGCGCCCTCACGCAAGCAAAAGACGGAGCTTCAGTTCCTACGGACACAGTAAAGTGCATAGCAAACGGCCTTGGAGGTCTGTTGCAGAACTACGGGGGGGCCACGGCCAAGCTGCGACCTCCGCTTCCTTTATTCTGAAATCTCGCTGTGCTCTTAGCCCCCTTCGTCCATTTCCATTTCGTGAGCCAGCACGGAAAGGCCTCCGGCACCCATCCAGTGCAAAGCATCGCACCCGCATCACGTGGGTGTCAGCAGCACGCGAACGCACCCGCCAGCAGCAGCACCGAGCGAGCCGGGCACGCGATGGGGGCTGGAACAACGGCGTCCCCAAAGCGCACAACGCGAGGGCCACAAGTTGTTTTCGTCGGCACAACACGGGAGACAGGTGGCGCTGTGTAGGAGAGGGCACCAGGTGCACGGTTTACGAAAGGAGACGGCACTAAAAGCTGGACGGACGGACGGACGGACAGACAGACAGACAGACAGACAGAAGAAGAAGAAGAAGAAGAAGAAGAAACTTTATTAAGCAAAAATAAATTTTGGTGTGGCTTCCTAGCCCGGAAGTCCACGGGGAATCCTGGCGCTGGTCGCCCGGTCGAACAAAATAAACTGGTCATCGAAGCGCGGGTTGGATAACCCCAAATTTGACTAAACTGAAAGAAAACACATTACGGTGAATTTGAACTAACACGTTCCCAAACACTGTACGACTAAATCATCTATTCCCTACACAGTACTCCCCGGAGTGTCGGACAGAAGGAATTAGTCGCACGCGGAGTTCCTATCAGCCAATCAAACCTGAAACGGTCGCTAGGACACCACAGTACTGGAAGAACCAGAAAAGTACAGTAAATTTTAGTTATAACGAAATCGTTATTAGAATTCCAGATTTGTACGAAGTTTTCCACGGTCCCAACGGCACTGCAGCGAAGGAGACGTGTATTGATTCTGATTGAGGACGGTCTCACTATACGAGCTTTTATGGGTCAAAAAAAAAAAACATCACCAAATGCACGTTACTGCAGCCAGAGACCCGTCTAGTATCTTGCTCGCGCCCAGCGAAGACCATAAAACCTCTATGTGGAGAGATCTGATTTCCATTCGTTCATTCCCACGCCCAAGAGCGCGGAGCTGCAGGCCGGGCACTGGCGATACGAAACAGTAATGCCATTCATGAAGTCCCCGCGTAAAAAACAAAACAAAAAAAGAAGATCGACCAAAACGACATTCACTGAGGACAACACGCAGCCTTACCTCCCACACGTTTCTCCTTTCCTTCCATTCGTTCCACTGTGGCTGATTAATGCAATCCCTTGACGGAGACTGCATTACTTCGGAACCCGGTGGTAGCCGCTTTTTGAACCAAAGCTTTGCTAACCTGGTCGAGCCGAGTTCCACCGTCGCCAGTAATTTGACCTTCATTTGACCGCAGCTGCACCGTAGGCGTGCCAACGCATCACGTGACTCGGCGCGCCGAGCTCCATCGCTACATGGCCGCTACCATACCGTGGCTTTACCGCCACCGCCGGCTTTGCGCATGCGCTCTCCGCAGCTGGGTCCCCCCGCCTGAGCTTGGCCATGAATGAGGGCGAGGCCCCAGCCGTCTTCTCCGCCGCCTAGGAAGCCACGATAGGCAACATAGAGGTTCCCTGAACAGAGGGGACTTATACCGGCAAAAAGATATATAGTAATAAAGCTTTCATTCATGCATTCCGAGCGTTGCGCCGGAGCGGAAGGCTTCGGGCCGTCGTACCACGCGGATACCGCCCGGTGAGCTGCTTCACTGGCGATGTCAAGCGCGCGAAGGTAGCGTCGGAGGCTGGTGAAGAGCGAATCGTTCGGCTCGCAAAATCGGCGTAACAAGCTGAACCAAGCTGTCGCTCCGCATATTCAAAGTTAGCTGATCCAAGCCACGGCCATTTTTATTTTTCTATCGCTGACGGGGCGATATATATATATATATATTGCCACGACTGTAAGGTTGATTCCGTTCTCAGTGGAATCCTGTTAGGGATTTTGATAATGCATCAAAGAAGAAGAAGAAGGTTTCGGGCCGCTTGGGGGCCAAGGGAGGAAGACGAGAAAGAAGTCGAAGCTTACTTGGACTGGCTTGCTGTCGGGCACAAGTTCGCCTTTTAGAATAAACTCTCTCTTTCCACCTGGTACAACCCTCAACGTGTGAGTTCACCGTTACATAAGTGGTGGAGTGTGCGGGGTACATGATACCCCAATCGTCAAGGCCTGTTCCCGTCGAAGTGTCGCCTGTTCACGAGCGGACCAGCCGTCGCCTACTCGGACTGCCGGCGGAGTGCGGCCTCCTACCTGATCGGGCAACCAAGATGACAGGACGCAACGCCGGCGCTGTAAACGTGAACTTGACTGACGCCCCTCTCCAGTACGTGGTGCAACAGCCGCGTACACCAAAAGTCTTCTACGGCGAGCCTTACGAGGACGTGGAGGACTGGTTGGACCACTTCGAACGAGTCGCCACGTTCAACGGCTGGGGCAATGACTGTAAACGCCGGCAGGTGTACTACTCTCTTGAGGAAGGTGCGCGAACGTGGTTCGAGAACCATGAACCTACATTTTCGTCGTGGGAGGAGTTTCGTCAGCGCTTACTAGCGACGTTCGCTAGCAGCGACCGCAAGGAAAAGGCTGAAGCTGCCCTTGAAGCGAGAAATCAGCGCCAAAACGAGAGCGTCACCATGTACGCCGAGGATATGACCCGTCTTTTCAGGCGCGCAGATCCTGCTATGACAGAAGACAGGAAGGTCCGGCACCTCATGCGCGGCGTAAAGCACGACATCTTCGCCGGGCTGATACGGAGTCCCCCGAGAACGGTTGCGGAATTTGTCAGTGAGGCTGCAACAATTGAAAGGGCACTTCACCAAAGGTCCCGGCAGTACAACCGCGAGCAAGCCGTCTTGTCCTGTGTAACCGAACGGGTGAGCCCTGGTCTCCGCGAGCTCGTAAGGCAAATTGTCCGCGAGGAGCTCCAGAAACTGCAGCAGGAACCCGTGTCACCGGCTTCGGTGTCCATTGCGGAGATCGTGAGGGAGGAGGTAAGGCAAGCTGTACGGGCACCGGAACGAATTGACGTGTCGTGGCAGGGTGAACCACGAGCCTCGTATGCCGCAGCCGCGCAGCAAGCCGCTTACTGCACCCCTCCAACAGTCGCCACCATCGCACCGCAGTCTACCCCGGGGGTAATACGGCGTAGCGCTCCCTACCTGACGCAAACAAGCCGTCGGAAGAGTGACCTGTGGCGCACCTCTGACCACAGGCCCCTCTGCTTCCACTGCGGGGAGGAAGGGCACGTCTACCGTACCTGCCATTATCGCCGAGCTGGTCTGCGGGGATTCGCGCCCGATGCGCCACTCCCGCGAAACGGACAGCGACCGCCGGAGATCGCGGACTACATCGCCGAACGCCGGAACACGTTTCCGCCGGACTACATCGCCGAACGCCGGAACACGCTTCCGCCCCAACGCGTTCAATCCCGGTCGCCGTCCCCTGCCCGACGTAGGTCCTCTAGTCCACGCTTCTCCTCTGGTACTGCCGACCGACTTTCCGGAAGCCCTGAACGCCGGGGAAACTGAAACCGGCGACCTCCGGAGGTGAGGCCGCTGACGTCAATGACCGCCAAGATCCTCCATTGCAAGAACGACGACGAGACGACGAACAGCCGAAACCTAAATGTAATCCGAAACCTATTACCTGCGATGTACTCGTGGATATCGACGGCCATGCGACGACAGCTTTGGCTGATACCGGTGCGGACTATTCGGTCATAAGCGAAACTCTGGTGTCTGCGCTAAAGAAAGTGGTCACCCCCTGGACTGGCCTGCAAGTTCGTACAGCTGGGAACCACCTAATAAGCCCTGTCGGTAGGTGCACGGCGCGGATAAAAATACGCGGCTTCACATACGTTACCAGCTTCATTGTGCTCCCGGAGTGCTCGCGAGATTTAATTCTCGGCATGGATTTTCTGCGAACAAACGGGGCTGTTATTGATCTGCCGAACTCCAGAATCACCTTTTCGACAAAAAGAGCCATAGCGAGCCACATTGACGACAAGCGCGATGGGGCGTTACGCGTTGTTGACGACGATGTCACTCTACCCGCCCGTGCTAGCTTGTTTGTTAATGTTAAAAGCGACGCATTCGAGGACTGTGAAGGCATCGCTGAAGCCAACATTCGCTTGCTTCTGGAGAAAGGCATATGTGTTGCAAGGGGATTCGTCAGCCTGCAGAATGGATGCACGCCAGTCCTGGTCACTAATTTTTCCAATGAGCGTCGAGATCTTACGAAGGGTACCACTATAGCGTTCATCGAGGAAGTCGCCGATGTCACGCCCGTAGGCACGTCGAACACAGCATCAATTGGTACACTCACAGCTGACCTGGGCATACCTGTGAAAATTAACCAAGACCTTTCGACAGCTCAAGTGGAAGCCTTAGAACATCTGGTACAGGACTTCTCCGACTGCTTCGCCACGTCCTCCAAGGTGCGCCAGACTCCCATCACGAAGCATCGCATCGTCACCGATGAAACCGTAAGACCTATGCACCAGCAGCCCTACAGGGTGTCGCCCAAAGAGAGGGAGGCCATCAAGACCCAGGTCGAAGAGATGCTCCACGACGATGTTATTCAACCGTCTAAGAGTGCATGGGCCTCACCTGTAGTGCTTGTGAGGAAAAAGGACAACACGCTTCGCTTCTGCGTCGACTACCGCAAATTGAACAGTGTCACTAAACGCGATGTTTACCCACTTCCGCGAATTGACGATACGTTGGACCGTTTACGCGACGCTAAATTCTTCTCGTCCCTAGATCTAAAATCTGGCTATTGGCAGATCGAGGTTGATGAGAGAGACCGTGAGAAAACAGCTTTTGTAACTCCCGACGGCCTCTACGAATTTAAAGTCCTCCCATTCGGCCTGTGTTCTGCCCCGGCAACGTTCCAACGAATGATGGATACCGTGCTCGCAGGACTGAAGTGGCAAACATGTCTCGTTTACCTAGACGACGTGGTAGTGTTTTCTAGCTCGTTTGAGGAACATTTGACACGGTTAAAAAGCGTTCTGGAAGCGATCCGGTCTGCACAATTAACTATCAAGCCTGAAAAATGCCACCTTGGATTCCAGGAGCTAAAATTCCTTGGACACGTTGTGAGTGCTCAAGGAGTGCACCCGGATCCTGAAAAAACTACTGCTGTGAGCTCCTTCCCTATACCAACTGACAAGAAGGCTGTCCGGCGCTTCTTGGGCCTTTGCGCTTATTATAGGCGCTTTGTGGAAGGGTTCGCTGGGATTGCGGAACCACTCACTCGCCTTACGAAAAGTGACGTACCCTTTGTCTGGACTGAGGAACAGCAAGCAGCGTTCGATGAACTGCGTAGACGCCTGCAAACCGCCCCAGTCTTGTCGCACTTCAACGAGACTAGCGACACGGAAATCCGGACAGACGCCAGTAACGTTGGAATTGGTGCTATCCTGGTACAGTGGCAGCAGGGTACAGAGAAGGTTATAGCCTACGCCAGCCGCACGCTATCCAAAGCTGAAAGCAACTATTCAGCTACAGAAAAAGAATGCCTGGCGGTGATATGGGCTATAACAAAATTCCGACCGTACCTTTACGGCAGGCCCTTCAAAGCCGTTAGCGACCACCATGCCTTGTGCTGGCTTGCTAACCTGAAGGACCCGTCTGGTAGACTCGCTCGATGGAGCTTGCGGCTACAGGAATACGACGTGACGGTTGTATACAAGTCGGGAAACAAGCATACGGATGCCGATTGTTTGTCCCGAGCACCGATTCCAACCGCCGCACATGAAATGGAAGAGGATTTCCCGTTCGTAGGGGTCGTCCATGCAGCCGACATGGCCCATTACCAGCAGCAGGACGCGGATCTCAAGCTGCTCATCGAACACCTTCGTGGTGAAAACACCGCAGTACCGCGATTATTTCTGCAATCTTTGCCTTCATATCTCCTGCGGGACAACGTGCTGTACAAAAGAAGCTACGACACCAATGAGAAATTTCTTCTGGTTGTGCCATCTGCTCTTCGAGGAGAAATTTTGCAAGCCTACCATGACGAGCCTTCCGCCGGACATTTGGGGGTTAGTCGCACATTCGCACGGATCCACGCAAGGTACTACTGGCCAAACCTGCTTCGGTCGGTACGCCAGTATGTGAGGACTTGCCGTGATTGCCAGCGCCGGAAGAAACCTCCCGTTAGGCCGGCAGGACTCCTTCACCCACTTGATCCTCCCGATGCACCGTTCCGGCAGGTTGGGATGGATTTACTTGGGCCTTTCCCATTATCGGCGTCGGGGAACAAGTGGATTATTGTTGCCACTGATTACCTGACGCGTTATGCCGAGACCAAGGCCCTTCCCAACGGCACTGCCTCGGAAGTCGCGAAATTCTTTCTTGAAGGCATTGTTCTGCGTCATGGAGCACCTACGATTGTTATCACCGACAGGGGCACTGCCTTTACAGCAACCTTCCTGCAGAATATCTTAACGTTAACACACAGCACTCATCGAAAATGCACCAGCTACCACCCCCAAACCAATGGCCTCACAGAACGACTTAACAGAACATTAGCGGACATGCTCTCCATGTACGTCGATC
>NW_027526225.1:56795227-56892092 GCF_048455015.1 Haemaphysalis longicornis | reverse complement strand
AGGCATGGGTTAGTGACGCACATTTGGTGCCATACGAAGCAGTCGTCAGTTAAGTCAGTCATTCGACGATGAAATCTGTCAAATAACAATGAATACTCAATAAAGTCGTTCTTAGCTCAACGTATGTACTCGCGACTATAATGAGCACCGAGTTATTATTTTTGTAGACACTTGTAAGACAAAAAAGCTTGAGTGACAAAAATTTTTTACCGTGCATTTTAAAGGGTACAACACTCTCAATTCACGACTTTCGATAATATTTACAGCGACAGTAGAGACGTGAGACTTTCAGACGCCAGCGCGACATTGGGTATACAAAAAGGCAGCTGACGTAAGCACAATCAGCCGAAAGCCGGGACTGCGGATTCCTATCTCATCAAACTCAAAATCTTGCCGGAAATAAAATACGGTCTGTGGTAAAAGCAACTCTTCCGACTATGCAACTCTTCCAACAGTTATTGCGAAAATACCCGCGGCACATCAGAGTCTCGTCACTCCAACAAAACGGGAAGTACAAACTTATCAAACCACCGCAAAAAACTTACAAAAAGAAGACAATAACTCATGACTGAGGGAATATAAAGCCCGTGTCTTCGTTTCTCCGCTCACCAACTTTCACTATTGGTTGGTTCCCTTCCAAGTCTCTGGCTCTTTTTTAGACGCTAACCTGGCTACCCGCACTGCGTATACATACACCGCTCAGTGCAGTGCAAAGCCGTCAATCTTTATTTATATAACCCAGCTGACTGCGTGTATGAACCTTTTCATTTGTTAATCTTTAATAAAATCAGAGCATGGACTGGGCTGTGTTGCGCATGCGCAGTTACATCTTCCTGTCAAGTACGCCAATTGTAGGGCCGCTAACACAGCCCACTGATAAAATGGAAGCTACCAGCACGAAGTAAATAAAATGGTCTATATAAACTGCCGCAGAAAGCGATCGGTTGCTGTGCTTCACTTCTCCGCATAGCTTTAGCCAACACACTCCCTGAATTCCGCCGGTACGAGTTTCAGTTTATTGACTGCAAGCGAAGAGAGGCTGGTCGTTAGCAGAACCCCCCTCTCTTCGGCCATCCTCCCTAGCTGCTTCCCGTTTGCAGCCAAATAGAGCCCAGCCAATCCAATCCAATCCGACCCGAAGTGCCGCAAGAACACGCGCGAACATTTCTACACACTTGCCGGTGAAGGCACTGCACTCTGGCCCTATTTTCACATACGTAAACATTGGCCATGCGTAAATACGACCGCACCGGCAACAAAGTGAGCGCAGGGGTGGCGCAAGTCAGGCTAGCGAAGAACCAAGACGAGGCCCGCTGTCGCGAGAGCAAACAACGCTTTCTCAACGCTAAGTAAGCGGCTTCGTTTCTGCCTGCCACCGAGTACGGCGGTCTGGTGTCCACAAATGAAAATAACTGCAAAAAAAAAAAAAAAAAAAACACCGCGTGCAGGGAGCCGCGCTGTATCGACGGGGTCGTCGCCAAGGGTCGGGAATCCCATTTGGCCATTTCCTCATTGGCGGCACCCGAGAGAAAAAAGGGCGAAAGAGGAGGAGAGTGACAACGACGGGTTGAGTACGACGCAGTGGCTGTACACATAGGATCGCTCTCAGTTCGCTGCTGTCGAGGCGTGTCACGCCTTCGCGACGAAGTTGGGGGAAAAGGGTAGCTCGAACATAAAAACTTGACCGTACTCTTGCGCGACCTAATTAATTTTATTTATTTTATTTATTTATTTGTGGAATACTGCAGGCCAAAAAGGCCCAAGCAGGAGGGGCACAAACACAATCACAATATCAGTGCATGAGTGACACAGCTTGACTAAAATACATCTGTGTAAGAGGATAGCGAGTACAAGAGAAACATCACAACACAGAAAGCAAGCAATAATCGGAGGGGGGAGGGGGGGGAGATCTAAGGTTTGGAGGTAATCAGAAGACAAGCTGTTCCATTCTGTGACAGTTCTTGGAAAAAAGGAAAACTTAAATAAATCTGTCCGCGCAAAATACGGAGTTAAGGATAGGACATGAGAATGACGCGTTTGCCTGGTCGAAACTGGGGTAACGTAATGTGATAGGTCTAGCCCAAGTTTGTTGTTAATTAGTCTGTTGTTAATTTATCTGGAGGGGGGGAGGGGGGTGCGTAGTGGAGGGATCGGGACACATGTTGAGCAATTGGCGATCTTCAAAAATCTCGGCACTCGGGCGTTTCCGCTTTTCGCCTCCAATCTTGAAAGCAGCCACCGCTGCAGGGATCGAACTGTCGGGCATATATAAACTAAGGTTAAGGGAACCGTATACCAAAAGCAAAGCTTTCCTCTGTAGCCGTACGGCTGCATTGAGGTGGATGTCAAACTTTCCTTCGCAAAAACAGAGAGTTAACCGCACGCTCACGCAGTCTAGGCGCTGTAAACGTAACAGAAAAAAGTAGCCCAATAGGAAGAAGTTGACCGTACTACTCCTACGCAATCTAAATGCGGCAAAGCGCGAAACAATGGCACAGGGGGACCGGTATGAAGTTGTTGCTAAATGGAAAGCAGCAGCACGACCCAGATCCCTTCCACTCCAGACTTGGTGCTGGCGTCGCAAAATGACACGCAACTGGTCAGGCGGCATGGCCATTCCGTGAATTATCGAGCGCACTCAGCACGGCATTCAGGTATCACATGGAACACAGATAGCATTCAGTTTCCGTTATCAATGGCTGGCGTTTCGCAAAAATACAGGATAACAATTTAAATACCCAATGATGGCGGTGTTGACAAATGACCTCCTTTCGAAATTCAGAAGGTTTGACGAGTATAAGCCTCGAGTGACGCTGTGCGCACCGAGCTCAGAGACAGGGTTTCCCGGAATGCGCACACCTCAACTGCGGCTCCTCCGCGCTGCAGACACGCGCGGGACGGAGGTAGGTAGGCATGCGGGTGGCGGGTGTTTATGAAGCGCGGCAAATTGCAATGGCAGCGTGTAATGAGCTTCTCCCGGCCGGCCGTGCGCCGACGCCGTTTCGCTTCGGCGCCGGTAAGCGGCCGCAAGTGCGCTGCTCCTTCACGCGCCGATGTGCCACTTACTGCCGCGCGCATCGCCGGCTATGCCTGGGGGAGGCTTATGGAGCGAGCAAACACTGCCGCACGTGACACAGCCGGGGCTTTTATTCTGGTCGCGACTGTTCTTCGGGGGAGGAAGCACGGACAAAAAACAAAGGCAGGTTGAACGTGCGATGAGAGTCATGAGACTACTGGCCACAGTGCGCAAGTGCTATTCGGCTTTTTTAAAAAGTTTTATAGAATCTCAAATGAGGTTAGATTGCCTTTTTTGTGATACAGGGATGAAGAAGTGAGAACCACCGTGTTCCGGTAGCGGGCATCGAACCCACAACCTCCAACTTTGTGATATATATATATATATATATATATATATATATATAAGCAATAAAAGAACTTCTCGAGGAGCCAGAAAAAATACTTGAGAAAATGGTAGACGCACGATTAAAAACAAAACCAGTGGTTTACTGACGTTTCGACTGCGGGACCAGTCTTCATCTTGAGTAAATATAGTATATATATATATATATATATATATATATATATATATATATATATATATATATATATATATATATATATATATATATATATATATATATATATATATATATAGGGAGGGCTTAGGCGCCCCTATAGTGTATTTCGAAGAATGCGGCCGTCAAAAGCGAAACGCAGCGCCGGTAAATTTCCCACGAAGAAGCAGCTTTGTTCACGTGAACAGCGCCGGAGGAGAAGAAAGTGCGTTATTGCACCATCCAACGAAGCTCGCTTCAACGCGCAACACAGACTCCCCGCGGCCGCGGCGATTCCCGTATATATAGCCTCGGTGACCCGAAACACAAGCGACGCCCGGCCGGCCCGACCGTGGAGGGGGAGAAAGGCGAAAGAGCGGAATCTTTGAGCAACGCTGATCGCGGAACAAGCTTCGATACAGAGCCCAATACAACAACGAAGAGAAAATGAAATACAAGCCACGAATCCCGCAATAAAAAAAAAAGAAGGAAAAACCAACACTCGGCTCGCCACTTCGTCTGCCGTTTTGGTTTGTTTCAATTCCCCGCTCTTGCCCATTTCGCAGTACGGCCGGCAGCTTTTCGCAAGACCGAACAATCCTGGCCGAAACAACGTTTAAGAAACGAAGAAGGCCGCGAAGAAGAACAAGCACCACATCGTGGCCCGCTTGTTTCAATCGAGCCAAGCCAAGCCAAGTCTAGCCAACCCAAAGAGTCCAAATGATATCGACCCGTGGGACTCGCAAGCGATTCTTCTTCCTTCGACCGCCGCCTCTCCAACAACCCCTTGCCTGCTATTGAAAGGAAATAAACCAAAAGGAAAAGGAAAAACAAAACGCGGCCGGGATAAAGAAGCCGCGGATACACGAAACGCAGGAAATAGCGGCGAGAAAAGAAGGGTAGATGCGGTGCACACGTCGCCCTCCTCCGCGAAATCGGCGAACCGAGAACTCGGCGCAGTGAGTGAGTGTGTGCGCACATATAGCCACCGCGGTTTCGCGGTTTCGGTTTTGCACTCGAAGTGGAGGGCGGTTCAACGCGCGCGAGTCGCGAATGGATCTGCACTGCACTTGGCTCCCGGCCACTTTCAGTGAGAGAAGAGTTATACGGGCAGCGTGGGACCTGCATTCGACTTCTTATTTCTTCTCAGAACTACACTAAAAAGAAAAAAAAGTAACTGGCAGGATGCGATGACAGGTGACGGATTTCCACATGTGGACGCAAATGGAATGAAATGCACTGCAGTGGCTATTTGGGCATGTTGGTTTAACATGGTGAGAAGAAGGCAGCGCAGCTGGCACACGGAAAAAAGGGAGACGACTGGCGCTCGTGTGCGTCCAGTCGCCTCCCTTTCTGTCCGGGTGCCAGCTGCGCTGCCGTCACCTGATACCGGAAAAGGGCTCTCTTACTGAGCGGAGCTGCTGATTTTGACACACAGCCCTTCTTAAGGTTACGCGTCATCATCATCACCCATCATGACATTCCTGCTCCGCATTCCGCTGGATGACACATCATTGGGGAGAGAGAGGTCGCGACGCCGATCTTTGGAGAGGGGCGACGTCTAGCAGCAACACTACCCCAACGCCTACCCATCCACAACTGTCCCTGATGGTATCGCTCGCTTTTAGTGATCTTCAAACGTGAGTATCAAAACGACCCCGGTGAGGTGGACGTCAGGGAGCGTTATTCCGGTCGAGATTCATCTCACGGTGATGGTGATGATGGTGATGATGGGGCTGTTATGACGTGCGGACGATGGTACGAAAAAATTATTTCTTTGTTAAATAATTTCCTTACTGCCGGAGCTAAGCCTACATCATATTCTGCGATAAAAAAGGGGGAAGGGGGTGAGATAAATACAGGGAATTCACCACGAACGATGGTTTGACTTGCGACAAACTTCGAGGAAGCCCTGCGAAAGAAGCGCGTCCACGGGAAGGTGTCGTTCCTGTGGCTGCCGTTGACAGTTTCGAAATCGATGCCAAACCCACTCAACGACAACTGCACAGAGGGTGACATATTACAAAACTACATTGTCCATTACGAATGAACACGGTACTGTTTTCGTTTAGTAAAGTGGCATTCCTCACAAGCAATCGCTACAAAGAGAAAAGAGCCCCTCCATAGCCTATCTAAACACTTTTAATCAGTTCACCTCTACACCAAAGCTCTTCGCTCAAAACAAGGTCAGCTACAATGTCAGTGAGGAACCCATAGCACGATCCATAGCTGCGCCTGGAACTTCAACGCACTTATACACGCCCCGAAGCAACACCCGGCTGCGTAGGTTACTCCCTCGTTGCAGCGAAATCGCTTTATTCGAATTTCGAAGCTTTGAAAGCGCAGCTTTTAGCGCCCGCCCCTGTGGTTTTGCGTCGTCATCGTCCCTCCCTGTAACCGAGCAAGCAAAGGGGACCGAAGACAAACGGTGTACAACGGGCAGGAAAGCGAAAGAGGAAGGTATGGCGAAAGTGCGAAGGGGAGGGCGGTATGCCGAGGTCGCCCAAGGAATGCTCCGCGGCGATAACGCGCTGCGAGATGACGTGAGAGCAGAGCGCGCCGTCGTGCGTTCGCTGATCACGCGATCACTTCCTGAGACGCAGCAGGTATGCGCCGTCACCGAGAAGACTGCAGTTCGCGCTACGCTCAAATTCCGCATTAGGGAGTGAGTGCCCTAATCGTGAGCCATTTTTTTACAGTCCCAACTGCAGTGCGGGCAGAGCAAGTCATTCTCGCTTTTAACGAAGCGCCGCTTATAACGAAGCGCCGCTTATAACGAAGTCAGTTTCTTATCCCAACGACTACGTTTTAACGATTGCTTACTGCGCTACGGGGGGCCAAAGTAAAGCGCTCCGAACAACCGAGTTTTACGACGTCCGCTTATAGCAACAGTCAGTGCGTGCGCTTAAAGTCCTCATCACACTCGCGACCTGTGAAAGCACGTATCTGTTCACAGGGTGCGCCATAATAGGCTGGCTCAAGGTAACGGGGTTCTAATAACGTGCGCTAAAGATCTTGACCACTAACACGAACATGAATGCGAGTGATGCGTTGCACGAGTGCATGCGCGTCGTAAGTCGAGTACTTACAGCAGAAATCACACCCGGGCCAACTTCAGTAGGCTTCGCGGCTCCTATACCACGCTCGCGAAAATAACCGGCCATTCTACGGCTCGCCTCCGCCTAAACACTCGGGAAGTGTTTGTGCATCGTTCAGCGCTCTCCCGCCCTCCCGCTCTTCTTCTTAACGCCAACGTCGACGTAGGCGGTCAGGCTCTTCCGAGACCAGCAGCCTCAGAGTGCTTTTTTTTTTTTTTGTCTTTCAGCGCACACGTGAAGGAGGGAGAGAGGGGGGAGGATATATGCGGTGAAAAGTATCAACGCTGCGTGTGAAGATACGCGACGAAAAAGAGCCAAAACGAACGGAGAGACGGGGGAGGGGGCCGTTACGGGGCCCACGGCGGGACCTTCTATTTCGGGGTCCTCGCTCGCCACGGTCAGCCGGCGGAGTTCACACGCCTGCCTCTCGAAACGGCGAACGGGTGAAGAGGGGAGGCCATTCTATGCGCGCATACTGGAGCGTGCCGCTTATATGCGGGATGCGAGCTCGGTAACGCTAAAGGCGAGGCGGCGAGCGCGCAAGATAAGCATAATAATCGCCCGTATAAGTGATTTAGTGGAGACGAGCTCGCCGAAAAAAAAGAAGTGACCGCGACGACGACGACGGCGTTCGGATTGGATGGGAAGGAGCAAAAACCTTTTGACGCCGGAGTGAGCGCGTCCACGGCGACAACAAAGGAAGAATGGAGCGGAGTCATAAAAAACTTCCGAGCCGGCCACGCAGGGAAATGACTGGGAGTGTTAGGGAAGGTCAGCTTCTCACGAATGCTCGTGCGGTGTATACGGCCCAGGAAGGGGGGTGGTTGTCCACCTCCTCCACCACCACCTTCCCCGGACACCGAGCGGCTGCGCCGCCGTCTGCTCAGCGTGAACCGATTATACGCGAAGAAAAGCGGCATCAGAAGGACGCGGAGTGATGGTCGTACGCGGCCACACGCCCTCGCTTCCGCTTTGACTGCGTGCGGCAGTGATGCGCCTGTGAGCAAACCCTGCAAGGCAGCAGGCATTCGTAAACGCTTTCATGGCAATGCAAAGAATCGCCCTCATGCATCGCCTTCTTGCCTATTGATGCCGCTTATCAGATGATCGCCTAATGTGCAACGTTCTCAACAATGACGCGCACTTAGCTGTCGGTTCAGCGAAGTGCGTCCTGTTTGAAGCGACTTTATGATACCGCCCGAAAGGTAGAGCTGGGTGTTTTCCTTTTTTTTTTTTTTTTTAAGGACGGCGCGCGACGTGATTCGGGCAGATTACCCAGCCGTCGTGGTTGTCTTATGCTTTTCTTCATTAAGGACTATAGTGGACTTCCCGTAACAATTCGCTTTTGTCAAAAAATATTAACGCAACGGCTCACATGTGCGGGGACGAATGGCCAGCAGGAGTTTACGAGGTACATGTTTGCGTGTCGTTATTGCCATCCAGATTATTCGGTAGCGTCCACTGCAGTATGAAGGCCTGTATAGACAGACATACAACCACTTCCTCCGCCGCCTCTCTAAGTATTCCTAAGTGAAAAGCAGCACCGGCCATGTGTCGAAACTTCGGCGCACGTTAAAGATCCCTGCAGGTGGTCGAAATTAATCCGGAAGCGCCTTCCGTGCACTACGGCGCGCTTCATAGCCGAAGTGTAGCTTCGACGAGTTAAACTCAGGAATCAATCAATCAATCAGTCGATCAGTCAATCAATCAATCCATCCAACAACTCCAGCATTCCGGAATTCTTGGTAAATGCGGCAGTTACACCAGCAATGCTGCACAGGGTATACGTATGCCGAATGTCTGTACCGGACAGGCCACATCTGCAATTTAACACTATAGCTAGTGCGTGGGCCACACGCCTCAAGGAAAGCCATTTGTCTTACAGTGAACATACAAAAAAGTTTGTTACAACACTTGTTCCACGTTTTTGTCGTCTCCCTGGGAAAAATTGGTAACAGCTTGACGAGACTGGAGAACCGGAAAACTTCAGCCGACAGCAATCTTTGATGGAACGCCGAACTTCCCACTGTGCACTGTGCAACACGGAATAGAGGTACGGCAATCCTCTACATAGACAAAATACCCCAAAACGGTGCATAGAAAATTAGGCAATATGACACACACGTACAGCGAGAAACTGTCATACGCAACATACATGTTACCCGCCGCGGGCGGCCGTTTTTCAGGTGCAGGCGAAAAACGAACGCACGTGTACCGAGATTTCGGTGCACGTTAAATATCTCCAGGTGGCCGAAATTAGCCTGGAGCCCCCCTCCCCCCCATTACGGGGCGCACCATAGCCCAGCGGCACCCAAAACACCACGTACTTGAATTCCCTTTTCACACATGGGCAGTGAAAACTGCGTTACAATGCTACGCAAACATTTTTTTTTTATGCCGAGAGCGGTTATGCACGCGCGAGCAGGCGAGCACGCACACCACTCCCTCACCCCAAGCACGCACACAACTGTCCACAGCCGTCTCAGTGTTGACCGAGCGTTAAATGAGAGAAGTGCGAACGATAAAGCGGAACCGAATCAGGGGCCGCGAATGACCGCGGCTCTGCCGGCCTCGACCGCAAACCACGGAGTGAGGATACGACGTTACGGGCCGCAAAGCGCGTCGACGTGTTCGGCGGGCCGAATCGGTCGGAGCGATTGCTTCAATTACCGCGCCGCCGTGACCTCCCCCGCGCTCTGTGGCCGCCGATGTAGAACACTATGGCGGCGACTGCAGTGGGCGCCGCGCGCGTGCGCCGATGGACGGTCGTGAGCGCATCCAGTCGGCCGAAACGTCGGCAACGCGTGGTCGCCGCAGGCAATTCGACCCAGTGAGTCAGCTCGGCGCCCCGAACACGCAGTCTCCACTTGTCTAACCTCTATTCTGAGGCTTCTGGCTTCTTTCGAGTGTGCGCGCTTAAGACTTATTATCCCTTCTTTCCCTTGCAGTCTGCTTTCGTCTTTTTATGCGTTTGGGGACTTTTATGCGATATCATTGCAGAGCATAACGTAGACGAAGTTTTATGCTGCTTTGCCAGGGAATGAAGGAGGGATGCTGGCCGGCTTGAGATGCGGAAAAAATGACCGAATGGATTAAAATTCCGTAAGGTCGGATTTAAGCGAGAACGGTAACCGAAGTTTTTTCACCTGTGTGTAGCAGTGCCATGAATCCTGCTCTTCCAGTGATGTCACTACAAAACCGTCATACTCCAAACGGCTAACACAGAGCATCCGTGGATGGTACACCTGGCTCCATTAAAAAATATGTCCATGCGTAGTCGCTCCACAACACAACGTCATCATAACACTCTTCCCAGCATCCCCTTCCCGTCACCCACCGTGGACTGAAGTGAATCACGTGTGCTCATCACCGCGTTTTTAACAATACCGATTGCTCCAGGAGGAGAAATAACCGAGACTTTTTCCCACGCATTTCCAAGCGTCATCGTTTATTAGCACTCAGAAACGACAAACTCGGCGACCGGTATCGGCAGAGCGCACAGCCACTGCCACAGACAGACAAAGGTCGTCCCTCCTACGCGTGGGACGTCCCGGCGGGGAATACGGGGCACCCTTTTGCTCGTTGCAAGCTCCGACGGTACCGTATTTAGATTCGAAGCGTGAGCCGAGGCGGCCGTGATTCAAACGCCGGTCTCTGTGTCTTCCTGCACTTCTCAATGTAAGTAGGTCGGCGCGCGATCTCCTCTGCCTGCGCGTGCGATCCGATAAATGGTAGGCCACGCAAATTATATACATAAACGCGCCGTGGGGGCGCACTCTGGCCGGAGAAGCGGGGCTGCCAATGGAATTAGCTGTGGCCGAGCCCCAAGTAGAGCGAGTCGTGCGGGCCGGCCTGTAAACGGTGTTCGCCCCGCCGCTTCGGCTGGACCGGCCAGGACGGTGCAACCGGTTATCCACGAGGGCAGGGAAAGACGAGTACCATCTACACAGGACGCTACTTGAAGTGTGGTGTTCGCTGTTGCCATCCAACTGGTACAGCAAATTTTGACGCCAGCCTCGTCAACTACCCAGGTGTTTGGAGAAAGAGGCAGCGTGTGTGTTGGAGTGATCAGTGAGGTTTGTAGGCCAGACCCTGACGATGAGTATGATGACGATTGTGCGAAGCAAGCAGACATTAATTCAGGGTGCTACATCGAGGATTCGCGTTGTGAAGACTGCGTTGCGCCATCTGTCATTAACTGTTTCTCTCTCCCTCTCTCTCTGTATTCGTGCGTACGTACGGACTAGTTCACTTTAACGTGGTTGACGGCTGTAGTACTCAGTCCTCACAGGAGCACTATAGCTACATGCATCCTTCCATGCGGCGAACATTTGAAAGTCCGTGAAAGCAGCTAGAGAGAGGGAAAATGTAAACAAAACGCGCATAAAAGGACGGAAACGAAGGGGGATTAGAACTTGCCGCACCCAGATCAATCAATCCGCGTCGAAAAAAAAAAAATCGCGACCAGGTTTCCGTTCAGGTCGCATCCCGGTATAAACCACTTCGAGCATGCCACCAGACGACGACGACGAGCAGAAGACAGTCGGCGGACGGTCAGAAAAGGAAAGACAACGAAGACGTGGAGCACGAAGAAGGGGACAGAAGTCTGCGAGATGAGTATCGGATTAGCCGCGGAAGGGGCGGGAGCGCGCGCGGATTACGCGCGTGCCATGCCGGGCCGGCCCATAACACGCGCGATTGAATCGCCCTTTTCGAAGCAGCCGGCAGCGGCCGCACGTGATAGGTTGATCCATGGGCGCGACGCCGACGGACGCCCCGCAGGGACGCGCTTTGGCGTCTCTCTTCTTCTCTTCCGAGGCGCCGGTCGAAGAAGTTAATGCCGCTCGATCAAGACCGGCGCGGCACGAAGCCGCGGCTACTTCTACCTACGTACTCTACTTGCGTGCAGCAGGGTTCGCGGTCGCAAGAGCGCGAGGTTAGCACCGTTCGAGTCAGCCCAGTTAAGTCAGAAGGTAGTATAGTAGTTGAAGCGCAACTTACACGGCGCGGTGGAGACGACATGAGTTGTGCCTGCTATCCCCGTTCAGCACTGACGGGAAACGACGCGGCACTATAGCGATGCGTCCCCGGTCCGTTCTTCACCTTTCGTGCACGGACTGCGCGCCATTTTTGAAGGTAGCCAGCTGATATAGTTGGTAGTGCAACATATGTTATGCGCTACGCTGAAGCTCCCTATGCAAGGTAGTGGTACGCGCGAAAACTCCGCATGAGCCGTCATTTTTCGACCCGAAACAAGAATAGTTAAACGATAGGCGCTGCGACAATTTTGAACAATTACTGAACGACATTGACCCCCATCGCTACAATCGGGCCGACTATGCAACAGGAGCCGCAATGGTACGCATAACTCCCCTGTACGACGATTCAACCTCTGACCACCAGTAGAAGAAAGTTCGGAGATAGGAACACCGTCTAATGTACGCTTCCGGCACTTTCAAGGAGGTAAACTAAGCTTGGGTGGTGCATCCAGGCCGTCGGAAGGAAATGTTCCGAACCACCCTCCGTGGCATGACGCACCGCGAGAACCGCTCATTTCTGCTACGAAGACACTCTTTCACGATAACACCTTTCGCGTTCGTCCGATTTCAAATTACCGTAGCGGAATAATGTGAACATTGGGAGTATTACACGGCGACTAACATCCACAGATAAAGCGCTAGACACATGTACGACGGGCGCCCGCGATTCGCATGCGACTGATCGTTACGACGTATTGTTAGGATCCGCCAAAACCGGCCCTAACAATAAGTCATAACGATAAGTCACATGCGAATCGCGTGCTCCCGTCGTACATGTGTCTAGCGCTTAAGATCACTACCGTTGCCGCATGTGTGTACTGGACCCAGCCACAGAAGAGGACGGCGTATTCCACGTGCACAGGCACAAAAGATACTTCGAGAACGCCTTCTAACTAAGGGTTCGACAAAGACTCAATCACACCACTGCGTCCGGTCCGTTGCACCGAGTGTTTTAATTGCCTCGCAGTTTCGCGCCTCTACTGCGCGCAATGAATATCCACTCACTGCGTCCGGCTGAGCCCCACTTCCCGATAGCTCCAATTTTAGCGGCACCAAAGTGCTCACTTGGTGCGTCCCCCACGACACCCTGCAGCTCGTCCACTGCCGGCAAACGCAGCACACACTCAATGTCTTGGACCACGCAAGGCCAAGGCTGCATCGGCGGAAAGCACGCGCGCGCATCGGACGCACGCGCGGGTGATAGGGTAGTACGCGGGGAACGTGTTCGGCATGCCTATGTACTGGCAGCCGGCGAGCTACCCGACAGCGTCTCCAGCGTGCTGCGCGCAACTACAGCGCCGCCGCGATGTGGTCGGGAGCGAAAAGGTCATGTCTGATCTGTGTTCCGCAAGGAGCAAAGACCCCGGCGCAACAAGGGCCCCGTCGCCCTCCCTCGCCCCGTTCCTATAGCCCCCTCGCCCTCTCTGATGAATGGATCACTCGCCCCTGCGCCTTTGAGTGTCCCGAAAGCCGACACATGAGGCCTTCCTTCCCCCGAGGAGGAGGCTCTCCTGTAAGGCGGAATCCATCTTCTCTCTTCTCCCTGCATCCCTCCTATCTCCGAATTATTTCTTCTTCTTCTTCGCCGTCGCCTGTGCATACTCCGGCCGATGTTGGTACATACCTCCCTGCATCTCCTTTGTAACACTCCACCCTGTGTCGACCTCATGAATAACGCCGAGCCTCATCGCGTCTTCTACACCAGGAAGTGTATACGCGCTTTTAAAGAGGAAAAACAATCTCCCGCATCCGCGTACACCTTCCCAGCTCGCAATGATACCGGCTTCGACAACCCTGACATATCGGCGGTCGCCTCACGCCGTCCGTCAAGGAGCCTCGCATCGATTCGAAGCCATCGTCCGGGCGCAACTGACAAGTACGCCTGGGGAACTAAACAAGCGAGAGACGATCGAAGTGAGCTGCTGCTGTTGGCGGGGAACGCGCCCGCATGCGGGCACCTGCTGCCGCGTTGGTATTATATACTTCACGTAACCGGCGACCCCAGTCGACTCATCCAAGTGACGCTAACTTTGGTTCACGTGCGAGAGTACTTAGCGTTCTTGTACCGGAAATTCCTTAAGTCCTTCAAGCGTTGCGAAGGATGACTACGAAAGTGCAAGTGCTCTCGGGAGAGAGAGAGAGAGAATACTTTATTTCCATTCAAAAGGAAAGGGGAAACGGAGGTGGCGGGGAGGCTAAGAGCCGCCTCGTTCCAGCAGGCAGCTTCTGGTGGCCTTCAAGATGAAGTCCGCCAGGCTCCTCTGCTCCTCCAACTCGGTCGCAGCAGTCAGCCACTCTTTAGTGTGGTGTGCCCTAATTGGCTCGTTGTTTGGGCAGACCCACAGGATGTGGGTTTGAACCTGCGGTACCTTACAGCGTGCGCAGTTTGGGAGGGGTCTGTGACTACGACGCCGGCGCAACACCTGCGTACTGAGGGAGTTACGACTCGGAGAGAAACTATGCCGCTGGCGATCCCCCGATTGGAATGGAAACGCGGCGGTTTCGGAAGCGGCACGCACGCAAGGAAACAGCCTTTGCGGGCTCCCGTTCCATCAACGCCGTCCGAAGGAATTTGCTGTGGCTACAATGATCCATTCATACACGCCTGCGCGGGCAACAAAACGACTACATAAATTAAAAAAAAAATAATAACCCAGGCTCGAAACCGAGTGGACCACCCATGCCCGGGACAGTCTTATTCCGTTCCAGGCAAAGAGTGCTAGAAAGAAACAAATAGTAGTGGTGGGGCATTCATTAACTGTAGTTGTTTTTCCTTGGTCCTACTCATCATAGTCCTGCGTCGATGCGTTTGGCTACGGTGCGTCATGAAGACAGAACAGTGGTGATCGGTTTGAGGCCAGCGTGTTCACGGCGGCGCGCTCCACCCGTGTTCGGCCCAACAAAAGGAACACGAATTCCTACGCACTACATTCGTCGCGGGGCGCAGTCAGAGAGCGGGGAACAAAACGCGCGTCAGCGTAGGAACCAAGCACAGGCGGCCGCTGCATACCTTCGCGAAGTAAACAAAAAGGTGGGAAGAGAAAACAGGGGGAGTGCGCGCATGTTGGCACGCAGCAGATATCTCCCAGGCGGCGTTGTCGGGGCTCCCATGTCGAACGGCGACGGCGATGGAGAGAGTGTGTTTTCTCTTCGCCAAAACTTGCACCTACCGGTTTCCGTGTCGGCTATTTGACGCGTTGTTGATCTGGGGCTCTCAAGGCACCGGCGGCGTCTTCGGCAAGTAGACCGGTCGGTGCCGCCGAATACGTATGTACCTCTTTGGCCTGCGCACTTTCCTCTTCTTTGCGTTGCTTTCTTTCTTCATTTTTTTTTTATTTTGCTAACCACCACCATTTTATTCCCCATCATTGTCGCCAAGGTAGTCGCAGTCGCCCACCACCACCGCCATCATCAACGCACTCTCGGATTTTGCGAATCAATTGTGGCTTGACACCGCCTCTGCTGCTGCTTTACCGTTTGTTGCCCATCATTAACACAGTCGTCATCATCAATGTCGCTATTCTTCACGTTCGTCGACCTGCACTTCTGCGCGCAAACTTTAACGGACGAGGCGGAGGAGATCAACGTCGCGTGTTAGGGAAATATCACCGCGACAAAGGTCTCAACCGAATCGTAATCGCGATGGCGAATTGCCGTCTAACCGAAGCACTGCCGGCACACGGTTGGATAATAGTCCCCTCTTCGAGAAAGCTCCCGAGGAGCGACAACACTTGACAACCGAAGCGCGGTGTCGTCTCGTAGCCTGTTGAGTGCGGGACTCTCTGCTGCTGCTTGGGCTCTGCAGCCGTGTGACGGGCAGTCGGCCTCCCTGCTCCGGCCGGCTCAAAAAGAGAGATACAGTTAAACCTGGATGTAACGAACCTCTATGCAAAGAATTCCTGGATTTAAAAGAGCCATGAAGAGAAAATACAACTTCGTGTAATTTGAAAGAGCTAGGGTTCAGAATCTCACTCAGCTCCATTACAGCCACAAAAGATTTTTTTAAACGAAAAAAAAAAGCAAGAAGTATTTAAAAACTTTCAAATTTCGCGCCACAGTGACGTGTTATGAGCGAGAATGACGTCATACGGGCCAACAATAAAACATAATTTTCAGTGCGTTAACTGCACGTTAGCATTCAAGTCATGCGGTCAAATGGAACTAGAGGACCCATTACAGACGTCCAGTCATGTGTCGTCGCGACAGGTCAGTTAGGCGGCCGCCAATCGCACAAACAAGGTTCCGTGACGTCATAGAAAAGTTGCGGGAAATTGGCTAGGGGGTCGCGACTGCTTCACACGTTTCCTTTAATATATCCGTTGTTTGTTCGAAGATTGCGATGATATTGGTATCATTCTTATCGGTACTAAGCAGTCTTTCTAATAAACCCAACTTGTGTTTTGTCTTCATGGCTCCTTTAACGAAGTTTTTCAATTCCCCATTTCCGGCCCCATTGAAGCCCATGTGCTTGCGACCTCTACGTAACGAAACGTCGCGGCCGTTAACCTTGAGGTAACCACGTGTGCGACCTCTTCAGTCATTATTTTTGCCACTGACTCTCAAATCGGCCGGAGAAATGAAGCAGTCGCGCGTCTCCACTGCTAACTGTAGCGCCGGTTCATCGGTGATGAGTTCTGCTACCAGAAAAGGAAACGTTGGGCCTTTTCAAGACAATTAAGCGCACAAGTTTACACTCTTCAGCATAAGTGTGGTAGTTTAAACGCGTTAAGGCGCCAAAAAGTGTAAAAAAGCAAATGTGATAAGTTACCTTGTTTCTTCGGAGCACCGTGTAGCGCAGCGCCTAAGCTATACTCGGTTACAACTCAAGAACGGCACCCCCTCATGTAGTGTATCACTCCGTCAAAGCGCCGGACCCATGACGTCAGTGCGCGCGCGTTTTGAAAGGGGTTTGCTATGAATGCGTGATATCGTCTGCCTTGTCTCACGCAGTTTGTTTGACGTCACTGGAGTCGCTTATAAGCATATTAGGTCCAAAAAATCACGGCAACGGCTCACGCAATGTTCAAAATATTCCCAGTAACGACCTACTTGCGCCGCGCGGAGAAACATCCGGCTACGGTGATAAGGCACAGCGGCAATTTCCGGTGCCGTTCTTCAGCTATCACCGAGTATAGTGCGAAAGCAGCAGGCGCAACTCACGCAGTTTCTAGCTCTGAAATAGGTCCATAAAGGGTGAGTTCACCTTCGCTTATGTCTGGCATTTTGGCTTCGTTTCTGCTTGATTCGAGCGAGCCTTTACTCAAAACGTGCATGTAACTAAAAAATTTCGAACCTTTGTCAACTTCGTTACACCCAGCTTTAACTTATTGGGCAAGGCCGAAGTGCTGCAGCTGTTGACCGCCCGCTGTGCGTTCGGTCGTAAAAAGGATACGCAGTGTGCGCGCCCGCGAATTCGGGTGCAGCGGGCGAGGCTCCAGCTGGGACCACGGTCGAGTTCCCGGAACCGCGCTGCCGTGGCAGTGTGAGCGACTCGGGGAACGGCAGTCGTCTGCGGGCAGCGAACCAGAGAGGCCGCCCGCGATAGCTTATCCGGACGACTCGGGGCCTGGAGCGCTGTTCGTTAAAGTGTATTTAAAATAAACCCCCACCGTCACTGGTCCGCAGTCTGACCGCCTTCATAACAAGCCATGACAACCCCAGGGTACTCCACCACACCACACCCCTCACCAGTAGGGCGCTGGAATGGAACGCCATGGGTGGCGGAGGACACGCACGCATTCGTATCGAACACTTCTTGGCTTCCCCGATTCCGTTGCGGAACACCGTGACCATCATCGCTGGGAAACATTTCATAGCAACAAAAACAAACCTATTCCCCTAAAAAACACACGCACACTCAAAAAGGAGGCGCTGCGTCCCGACGTGCCCTCAGCTTTTTTTGTTTTTTCTTCTTCTAAATATCAGCACTGGGTAAAATCGAGCCATTTTCGTCTCCACCTGCGCTCCGCAGCTTCAGCTGCCTTCCTCCGCTCCGCTCAAACAGCCTCCAGCGTTTTCCCAACCCCGCCGCTTGCGCACCCGAACGGAATGACGACGCGCAGAGGGACGCACGACGGACGCGTCGGGGTGCCCGCAGCGAAGACGCAACAAACGCCCCGCACCTCTGCCGACAACAACAACGACCGGGGGCGACGACGCTCAACAAAGCCCCGTGACGCAGCAGACAGAAAAACGCGCTCCCGAACGGAAGAGGGAAGGCGCGGAGAGAACGCAAGGTTCAACCCGCGTCCAGGTGAGAAAGCCCGCCGACTATCTTCACGTCCACGTCCGCCTCGTCGGGGCTTTGCGCTGCCGCAACCCACCCACGGTGACGTTTCTCCGTCCGGGCCAATCACACGGCCGAATTCCGCCGATCGCACCTTGGATGCCGACGCGGCGTCCGAGTTCTTGCCGTCTGCGCGGCGCGAAAGAATAAGCGGCCCCCCCAAAAAAAGAAAGCCTGGAAACCAGTCCGCGGGCACCCCACGATCCCGCTCGGAGCATTCCCTCCTTGGACGGCCCCCTCGGCGGCCGCCAACTGGACTGCTCCCGCCGAACCTTAGTCGGATAGAATAAAAGCTGGCGAGAGAGAGGGGCGCGTTTCGGGCGAGAAGAGTGGAAGATGGCGGCGCCCATGGGTGTTCCCTTGATGGATGTCGGACGGAGGCCAGCCTGACTCTCAATGAGCCCCGGAAAAGTCGTCGCGCCGACGCCGCCGCCTCTGCTGCCGCAACAACCGCACCGACGGGCCCGAACTGGCGGGCGCCGGTCGCCACATGGCATGCCTGCTCCGGCTGGGTTCCTCGCGCGCTGCTGCGCCCGATGCTGCCACCATGCACTGCGGCCGCTCAGAGCGCAGCGTTCAACTCGGGCTTTGCCGCACCCGGATACACTTACACATCTCATAAGGTTGACCTTACTTCACACATGAACACTCTTGTGTGGGATGGGATAAAAAAAAGGACATAACGAGACCTCTTTGTTTGGAATCTCGCTTTCATGGAACTTTTTCACAAGCCCCACTGCAGAGTATACAGAGAAAGTCGTGCCCGCTTTTAACGAAACATTGCATATAACGAAGCCAGTTTGCGGTACCGAGGGATTTGTTGTCGCGAGCGTTCACTGTAATTGGATAAGAGCAGGAACGGCGGGGACACAAAATTACGTCCATGGTGATTGGTTTCCTATGTACTCACCGACGCGCTATAGTCTTTGCTGCTACCCTCACATTGATACTAATACTTGTTCTACGCAATATATTAATTGCATTGCAGCTGAGAACGTGGTTGCCGCTTCGATTTAAGGCCAGCGCGGAAGTAAAGTACCGCTGATGGAGACGATGGTCTATGCGCCTCTGTACTTGAACGACTCGCCAAAACACTGACTTTTTTTTTTTCGAAGAAGGTCCGCAAGGGAACCTATTCCTTCGAGAAAAATCGCTTGAAGAGAAGCTCCAGAACCGGATTGTCTTTTTTCAACCGATTTATTCACCCCCGTTTAGTACACGCAGGGTGTTTTTTTTTTTCTTTCTCGGAATTGGTGTTTTAAAGCGAAGCTTTCAGCCCCTCATCGATGTCGTCCGTAGTCCGCCCAAAACGCACTTCAGAAAAGCAAACTATGCCTGGGGATGATGAAAAATTGAAACGCTTTCCGTAGTCGGAATTGAGCCTGGGTCCCTCGAGTTATGAAAAAGACCTTCTATCCGACTGTGCCATTGCGGCACGGTCGAATCCGCTTGCATTTGGAGAGGGGTGCGTGGACGCGCAAAATTGGACAGAGAAATCATCCACCCTTCCGTCTAACGATGACGACGATTCAATGCCAGCGAAAACCATGCACTCGTAAAAAAAGGCCGGGGCATTCACTAATGGAATACTAACAAGTTACTTGTCCCAGTATACACTAGGTACTTAGTAACTGGAGGTAGTAAATGTAGCACTGGTCAGGGTTACTAACTGAAGCAGGCGGTAGCACACTACCTCCACTAGTAAAGTCCTAGCGATAACACTCTTCTGAGCTACACGCGTTTACTAACTCGCCATGCATAACCTAGTCACAAGCACGACCTTAATCTAGTGCATACTACTTACTACACTCAGTTAATTTCCTAACCATGCAGTTGTTAGTGGCAGAACCTACGTACAAAACCGCGGGGTAGTAAGGTTTGTAAGCAGTTAGTAAATAAGGTCATTACTACCTTTTTACGACCTTTTTTATTAAGAGTGTGGAATGCCCGTATTAGTAAAGCACTAGAGAGCAGAATCGCGGGGCAGTCAGTAAAACATCCAGAAGAAACAGTTGCTCGCTTCTAAGTTTGTTCGCTTGGTGTTAAATTCCATTTTGGAAAGCTTGGCGCTCCCCCGTCGCTGTTGTTTCTGCAGAGGGTAGTTGATTTTTTTACATTTGCGGGCGGCCTAGCGAAGTTACTCCCCAACTGCACCAACCCCGCTATTATCCCCAGTGTCCTGTGTATTCGCGGTTCCAATCCCACTCCAACCCGAGTCGATAGTCGATGGGCGCGACGCAAAACAGGGTAAACGGAAACGGTTCAATCCCACGCAGTGAATCAAGGAGAAGAAACGGCAATGTAGGGTTGCAAGACACCATCTACATTTTCACAGTGACGGGGAAAGAAAAAAAGCGGATATGTACGGCCCCCAGCACGCTTTCTGATTGGCCTTGAAAGACGGCATCCAATTCCTTCATCGCTAGATCCATTGTCGTTTTTTTTTTATTATTATATCGTATTCACTTGTTTCACGTATTAGGGCCGCTGTGGACCCTGTAGACGTTTTCATTCTTCAAGCCTCGGTAATACCTCGGCATGTTTTACAGACAGCGCTGCGCATGCGCCATTTGATGACAGAGAATAACAGCGCTTAAACGGGACGCAAGAAAGATTGACAAGACGAGGCGCGCCTTGTCTTGTCAATCTTTCTTGCGTCCCGTTTAAGCGCTGTTATTCTCTGTCAAGTGTGTACCAACAAGCCCGCACAACCACGCTTTTCCATTAGATGAACCTGTCGGCTAAGCCAATTGAATCGGCGCTACCCTTACAAAAATGGTTATTGAGATTGAATTGAAAGTCAATTGACTTTACTCAGTACATTGTGTTGACAGTCAATTGACTTTGAATAGAAATTTTGTATTGAGTTCTCGTTGAAAATTGGCCGCCGCGTTTCAATTGAAACTCAACGCTGAGTTTCAATTGAAAGTCTATTGACTATAGTCAACATGTCTGTTGATTTTCAATTGACTTTCTGTTGAGTCTCAATACACTTTTCCTGTTGAGTTCCTGTTGTGACGTGTCAATTGAAAGTCTATTGAGAAAAGTCTGTTGAGTTCCAGTTGAGTCTGTGTTGACTCTCTATTCATTCTCCTGTTGAGTTCCTGTTGAGAAATGTCAAATGAAAACCTACTGAGCATATTCAAGACAGCCCGTTTGATTTCCTGTTAGTTTTTTGTCAAGTTATTTCAACAATTGCATAGTAAAGTTCAGTTAACTGTACTAAATATATACTAAGTCTGCTTCAATATTGCAAAAACATTCTAAAAACTGTCGTCAAGGTGTCCAATGAGCAGGCGAAATAGTGAGGTGTTGCATGGCAAAGCTTGCTTTATTGCTCACGAAAGCATCACGGGAGGGCTGGAGCCTCGCAGGGTCCACTTGCCTACTTGACTGTGTAGCCTGCAAAATACAAGAAACAGACTTGTTTGTTTCCACCAGTCAAGTACGAAATGATGATTGCATCCCTTCTCATTAAGCATGCTGGTTTAAGTACCTGGCTATTTTAAAAGTTACCTGGCTTGTATGTTTGGAAAGCAGGGAGATAGCAGTTCAACAAATGTATAAGCTTTCCTCAGATTTTAATGCCGTAAGCCAAGCTAGCCGCATCAATTAATTCTACAATTGGTAGGGAGTGGAATGCCTTTAGTTGAATGCCTTCCGCATTAAGGCGCCTGAAATCTACAGGAACGACTATGTTTCAAGGCGGCAGGGAGCCAAAAAATCACCCGCATGGGTCCGTAATCGTGTCTTCCACATCTTTCAGGCCCAAAAGAAATCCAAATAGGCCTATAAAGACTGGTAGAGCCACTACCTGACAGGAGAAACCCCAAACCTGTGCAAAAGCATACCTGTCAACCTGTGGATTTTGTTTTTTGAAATTTTAATGCTTGAAATCTCATAAAACAAAATTAGAAAATTGTCAACTTGCATGAACTTGTTTACAAAACAAGCCTTGATTAAAAAAAACTAGGATCAGATGGTACTGTAATCTAAAGTTACTACATCAGGCAATCATCGCAAATGGCTTTATGAATGGATGAGCACATAATACTTTGTGCTTACCGACTAGTGGAAAAAATACATGAACCGTGATGGAAAAAAAACGTGGCAAAAAGAACGTGACAGGAAAAATACATAACTTGAATTTCGCAGTCTTTTACACTCTTGTAACGCTGAAGTATGGTGTGTGCCTTGCAGTACGTTTACCAAACAAGTAGCACTAAGCAGCAGCTTAAAGGGATCATATGAGACATGGGTATATCCACATTTTTGCCTTCATCATAACAATGCCAGAGGGGTATACCAGTATAACAAGGCCGTCTAATGCCAGTTTACACACAAGGAGAACACGAAACAGTTTTGTTTGGTGAGGGGAAAAACATCAGTTTCTGTAAATGAGAAATAATTTAAAAGCTTGTATCCCTTTGCTTGGCGAGATTTTCTATACACTAGCAGCACTAAAACAGTATAGTGATACCATGCCGACCAATCATTTGGGTAATTCCTAGAGGCTGAACATCTGTCAAAACAGATTGACTAAGCCCTCGCGCAATGCCGGTGTAGCATCAGTCAGTGGCACGTCTGATGCCACATTCAGCCAAAATGTTATTCAGTGATTTTGCTATTACTCACACCACATTCAGCCCAACTTATTCAAAACTGCTCCGAGAAAGGCAGTCAGCAGGTTGTGATTAGAAGCAATGGCAAATTTCAATTTACGCTAGCAAGTCGAGCAAGTGCTTAAGTCAAAACTGGTATTCATCAGTTTGAAAGTTTGACGCCTGTGCATGTTCTAGCGCAAGCTGCCTAGCACCTGTGACAAAAATTGGCAAATGAGAAATTCACGGAAAGATACATGGAGAGAATTGGCACTTAGTGGTAAAAGACTAATATATTACAACAGTGTGCAGTCTGTTTCCAACTACTACTAACGCAGCAGGTTTTTTTCTGCATTGGTTTTAAAGCCAAAGTGTCTGCTTGCCTTTAGGGTGCCGAGGTAACACATCAGACTTGTGTAAAGATGTCTTGGGTTTAAACCCTACCTTCTGCGGATACATAGTCTCTATTTTCCAAAAGCAATCAATGAATTTGTTATATTCTTGGGCATTATTTTTTTAGCTGGGATGAAATACGGTTTAGGCCACATTTGTCACTGCTCTGCACTCAGGGAACGCTCTTTCTCCAAGCAATCGTTCAAATTAATACGCAAATATATTGCTGGCTGCCAGCACTTTAGCTTGCAAGTATATTTTACCGCCATGTCTCCTAACTGGTTGAACACACTATCCTGTTTGTGACTGGTAGATCTGCCTCTCAGCCTAGCGCTGTCAGGTGTGCTTGCATGGCACAGTATTCGTGCGTTTGTTATTGATCCGACAGGCACTTGTTCGATTCAACCTCTTTCATTTTTTTTTTCATTTTCGTTAACTTCGTTCGTCAAACATTTTATTTATCTTCATCATGGTGTTCTTTCTTTTTTTATGACACTTCGTACTAGGTAATTCATGGCTGCTGCTCCGTTCTGTAGCGGCACTGCATCTGGGATTTTATTCATTCGTCAATTGCCTTCAAAGGTTTTGTTAGATCTTTAGCTTAAGATACATACAAATATAGAACACGCGAAAGCAATACAGCAGCGCGGAAGACAATAAAACACTGATTGATGTCAAAATGTTGTGTGCCGGTACAATAGCCTCCCCCTTCAATTTGTTACACTTACGTACAGTATTTTTGCAAGGCTGAAGTGAAATCATACCCTTTAGGTCGATCTGGAGACGGCGGGAATAAAAACACTGTTCATATACCGACAAATAACCAAGTCGTGAGTATCGCCATTCAGGAAGGTCTGCACAACATTTGTCATGATGAAATGTACAGTGTGCGTCAGGCTTGTCTAGGGCAAGCGAGCGCACGGCTCCGGAGCGTGCTGGCGACATCTGCTGATAACTGCTGGGTTAGAGATAGCTTGCCATTGCGCGTGCGCGGATCTCGGACAGGGTCGGGCCGGTCGTCATTTCGCATGGGCCACTGTTATTTGCAGACGCCACCACCCACGAGGGGCACTGGTCTTCCCCAGTGCCAGCCATGAGCGGTGACAGGCCAGATAGACGCGCCGTTTGACGCGTTTATCGCAGGCAGTTACGTAATCGCATGAAGCAACGAGCGCCAATCTTCTGCATCTCAAGCGCACCAAACGGAAAGCACGCAACAAGAATTCACTGCAGGGATTTCGGTCGAACCTGTTGTGCGATTACGTAAGTCCCTGGGGTGATAATGCACCGCGTCAAATAACGCACTGATCTCCGGCGTCACCGCTCACGGCTGGCACGAAGAAAAGAAGCACCCGTTGCGGGTGGTGGTGTCTCCAAATTTTAGAGGCCAAAGCTGAACGACGACCGGCCAGGGCCTGTCCGAGATCCACGCACGCGCAATGGCAAGCTATCTCTAACCCAGCAGCTATCAGCAGATGTCGCCAGCATGCTCCGAAGCCGCGTGCTCGCTTGCCCTTGACAAGCCTGACGCGCACTGCACAAGAGCGCTCGGAAAGAATGAACTTACCTTATAACAACGTCGCTCCCAGCGGGGCTCCCAGCGTGGTGAAATTGACGGATTCCAAAGCGTGGCTAACAGGGATGGTAACACCTCACTTCGCAAGCTTCTTCACCGTACGATCACAGCGCACAAACACAACACGACACACAAAGGATGTTCACCGGCGGTAGAAGAGCGCATACGATGGCTTTTCCTTCAATAAATTCGATGTATCGCCAGCTGCACTGCAATGTCTGACCTTCGATGCTGGTTGAAAAGATTCGCACACGGCACATAAATCGCCAACAACACGAGGAAAGCTATAAATTTGCACAGAACAGCGAGAACGACCGCACGACCGCACCACGCCGGACCCCGCACATCCGGGATTGCGACCAAGCGACATTGGCTTGGTTTCAAGTCGGTTTGCGATGGCTATGCCACAGCTACGCATTCTTGTGAAAACTGAGCGTGAAAACATTGACACGAGATATACAAAAAAACCTACGGCGGCTTGTGAGTCCTATGTTAATATTTACAATAATATTTTATAGAATTATTACCAACCCCTCTAGCAGCAGTAATAATATTATATTGCAGATAACCGAACTCCGCCGAGGTCGCAATGTTGGCTGTCAGCGCCACTGGCGGCAGTGGCAACGCCGCGTACTAGACATTCGTGACAGCGCGGTCACTTCAGCTTAGCGTGGGAGGGTGCCAGAGGAACCAAAAGAACTGGTTATCGCCGGGTGTGGAGGTGGATGGCACGTCTTTTGTGTCCGGGCGCCCGCTTCGGCGAACTGCAGCAGGAGAGAGGACGGAAGAATTCTGGGAAGTCCAATCTTTGAAAACAGCTTCAAAGTTCTTGATCTGCTTGCGGGCGCAAGATATTTGCTAGGCGCTTGTGTTTGAGAAACGTAGTCCGCGGACGTGTTGACATCGTTAGCGAGAGAGCGGTTCGGAGTGTAACAAGCAGCACGCCAGCCCACTAATTTGTTCGGTTTCTCTTTTTTTTTTTTTGTAGTGGCGTGAAGCAGTGTCAGGCTCGTTCTTTCTTTTTGTGACCCTGTGCAGTAAAGATGAGTTGTTAATCAGCGCTTCAGTTTGTCTTTCTTCATTGTTTTCTTCGTTTGTTCGTTCGTTCAGTTCGTATGAGCGGCGGCGCCTTGGACTGGCGTACGGAGTTCTTTTGCAGTGAAAGAACTGTTTTCACCTGTTTTAATAGAGCGTAGATGCGCGTTTGCTCCTTGTGGAATTCTCTGCATTCCACATTGCTGTTCTACTGTTGTTATCATAGACAGTTCACGGTATCCTCAAGGAAAGTTATGTATGACGGGGAATAGAACTCGCGTCCTTGGGCTCAGACCACGGCGGGGTGCGCGAGTGATAACTGGAGTAATGAAGTTCACGAGTGAACGACGATGAGGCCAAGCCTGCGTTCGCTTGTTTTAAAAGTTCGCTGTGTACAAAAATTTAATTGTTCTTTTTTCGAAGTTTAGGGATTTACACCAAAGTTTTGCTGTTTTTTTTCTGAGTGTTTATAGGCACAATTTCGTCACTGGAATATTCTTGTGCGTTTGGGTTTGTGAGATAAGTATTCATTTCTGCAAAACAGCGCTGTTAGTATCGTGCCTCCACAGAAAAACACTGAATCATCGCACTAGGATGCGATGTCACATATGCCTTTTGTAGATGTAGCAGATTGAATCGCGTTTTAAATGTACCTCCTCCCCACCTACCTTCCCGGAACACAAGGTATCACAGCATTGTATGTGTGAAAAGAGGTAGGGGGAGTGACGACTTTTTTTTGTCCCCAGAACTGGGACCCGAGATGTGTAGCCTCCCCCTCCCCCCCCCCCCCCCCCCCCGCCTTTCCGTTTTTTCCCGGCGAGATATGCATGCTTCATGATTCCGCTCCAACTTTCCCGGAAGACTGACTTCGAATATGTCCACTGCCGCTAAAGCGGAAGCTTAGCAGCAGTAGTGGAGATTGCTCACTCATTATATCAATGCGTGCTAAGGTATAAAGAAGAAAATGCGCTGCTATAGCAAGGAAACGATTCCGCGGGAGTCACGTGCCAGAAGAGATGAGTCACTAGAGTTTTGTCAATGTTTATTTCCATTGTTTTGTGCAAAGCATGTTGCGGCAGTATTTGAGGAAATGCAGTCAAAAATTGTCCAATATAATTGATTTCCCCACTTAGCAGGTATAATTATTATTTGGGCGAAGATGCTGCCAGGCGTTGCGCTGCTGAGCACGAGGTCGCGGGTTCGATTCCCGGCCGCGGCGGCCGCTTTTCTGATGGAGGCGAAAAGCAAAAACGCCCGTGTGTGCGAGATTTCGGCGCACGTTAAAGATCCCCAGGTGGTCAAAATTAATCCGGAGCCCTCCACTACGGCGCGCCTCATCGTCTGCGTTGCGTCGGCGCGTTAAACCCTACAATCAATCAATCAATCGAAGATGCTGCTGGTAAAGGCTACTGGCCTAAGGAGTTTTATCAGCTTTGAAAATTAAGCTCGAACCATAAAACATGGACAAAAAAGAAGGACACTGGTATATATTTAAACAACGTAGCACCAACTAGCTCGACTCTCAATTTTACTTGATTTTTGTCAGTAGAAACTCTATTGAGTTTCAATTAAACGAAGTCATTTGATATTCTGTTGAGTTTTGTCCATTGAAACCTTGTTGACTTTTTATTGACTGCACTCAATAGAAATGTCAATGTATAATAAAAAAACATAAAAGTAACCTAGTAGTCTTAATTCAGCAGACACAGAGGGCAGCGCTGAAAAAAATAGCCCTTCAAAGTGTATGTTTCAGCCTGATGAGTTTTGTCAATTGGTTCTCCAAAGAGTTTCAATAGACTGGTGTCAATTATTTTTGTATTGCGTTTTCTCAATACAAATCCTTTTGAGTTTCTACTGACACATCTCAATAGCCAATTGAGTTTGAATTAAGTTTCTGTTGATTCAATTAAAACTCAACAGGAAAAGAATTGAAACTCAAAATCCATTTTTGTAAGGGTAGCGCTGCGCACTCCGTAGAAGACATTTTCATTCTTTAAGCCTCAGCATTAGCTCAGCATGTTCTAGACAGCGATGCGCATGCGCAGGTGGTGGGATTACCCATAGGCTGCGCTAGTGTAACTAGATAAGGTTACAGAGTATCGGCACTCCTTTCTTCTATTGTTCCGTGCCGCCGCCATGATCATTGGTAAGTTCGCATCACGTGATACTTGTTTACTCTGCGACGGTTCATGGGCGCTGCCATTTTGTTGCTTGTGTATTTTCAGTCAGTAAACTGTGGAATACTTAGCTTGTCCTCCCTGCTCTGCGGCTGCGCGCGACTAACGTTGTTCCGAACACGAATCAAAGATAACGCTTGTAGCAGCATTTCAGCAGCAGAAGGGCGTACGAAGATGCCGTTTTGCTGTATCTTTGGCAGTGCTGTTAACAAACACCCGGTAGAAGTAAGCGGCGAGGCCATGGAAGAGGCAATCTCCAAACACTGATAAACACCAAAATGGCCGCCGTTGCTGACTTGCGTGCCTGAATGCCGCTACTCTTATAACTTATCTAGTGACACTAGGCTGCGCTAATAAGGGCCACCTGTTACACCGCCTTACGCTTGTCTAGAATGAACCCCGCTTTAAAGTTCGCGCCGCAGGTCGTTCGCTTTCTCAGTAATCAGAGAGCCAACGTGTGGCGGAGGTTTCGCTATACGCGATTGATGAATGTGACACCGCCATGTGTTCAGGCGGAGGCTGCAAGTGTCAGGGCCGTGAGTCCCCAAAAGAAGCCGTAACTCTGGCGACATCTCTCCCCCCTCCCCCAAACACCCGTCTCTTCCGTCAGCCTCGTTGCACCCCCCTTCGGAAGCGCTTTGGAGCAACGCGCCGCCCGAGAAGGCTGCAGCCGAGTAGTAAATACTACTCGTGACAGTCTTGGCGAGACAGCCGCTTGAGACGTCACATTCATCACTTTCCTCAACTATAAGCCATTCGTGCGGGCGTTTTTGTATATCCGACGTAACGTCTTCTCTAAAGCGGGCGACAGCGAGCGGTAGCGGCGCTTCTGTGTACCGTATCACGCTGCCAAGTGATGTACGATGACGGGCCTTTTTTGCACAGTGCAGGCCTCGCTGTAACGAGGCATTATATATTCCTCTCCTTGCACATGATGTTTGTTATAAAAGAACGCACAGAAATGAACCCGGATACAAAGTGCAACGAAAATTCGATCAATCCGTGATTGCTGTCACAATCGCTCGTCGTAAACACGCACATGTGATTCCTGAACTTGGACTAACCGAAACCCAGAACGCCTTAAGCTGCCGAACGCCTCATCCACTCAGTAGGCAAATTGAAGCACCGCAACCTCCTTTTTATCTTTCTTTCTTTTCTTGATCCACAAGCCACGCCGAAGACTGAGGGCACCGAGCAGCGATACTTCGACATATGTATAAAGCATATCGCCAGTACCTCGCTAAGAAAAACGTGCTTGCAAGATCAAACATCCATGCAAGATCTTAAATACAAGTAGTAGTATTATACTTAGCAATTCCATTCAGACACCAAGTTTACTTCTTTGCGAAGGAATTGAACAACCGTCCGTTCTAAATAAGCGGATTTGCTTCAGCTCATCCTGTTTTGGCACCATCCCGCGAGAAACGCCATTTTCATATAACGTGCCTCACAAATAGACGAAAGAGAAACAAGCAAGACGAGACGAAGCGCTGAGTATTTCAACGATGACACTGTCATTTCCTTTTTACCCACTGAACGATTGCGTTCAATGGACAATCGACAGATCTTTGCACGAAACTACCTTGTACCGGGTGCATGCATCAACTGCAGAGTCGAGCAGAACGAGCGGCTCGGAAGAATAGCGACCGGCAAAATGCGTTCTCAAACAACACTATCGCAAAGAGCAGGTGACTTTAATCCCAACCTAAGCGATCAGCGCAAAGTAGGACACTCAATTAACTACCCTCACAATGGCATCACCAAAAGTATACCGAAGCGCTCTAAGCTCATCAGAGATACAACATCGACAACACAGGAAACACAACAAACTTTCCCCAAACGTTGCCTCACAAAATGTACGATACAAACTACGCCGGTCGGAGAACAACCAGCCATGAGAATAGGAAGCAATTCCAGCACGCGCCCCCCCCCCCCCCCCCCCCCAAAAAAAAAAAAAAAGGGAAGTCGACAGCAGTGAGCCCGGCTATAGGCGGTACTTTAATCAGACTCTTGAGCGTCCCTTCTCGCCGGCTTGTCCCTTCGCAAGGAGCCACTCAGAGCGGACGCGGAGGCCCATTCGTGACAATCGTAACTCGCGTGGAAGGCAAAAGCGGACAAGAGGCGATTGGCAAGGCCGCACAGGCCTTGCCCCAAGTCTCCCTTTGCAGTACACAGCCGACGAAGCACTTGGGGAACGGAAGGCGGGCAGCATAGCACGACACAGAATGGGCCGGACCAATTAATGGTCCCGGTGGACTCCCCTCCGCCGCACTCGGATCGTACACCGAAGCATGTACAGTCCTGTACGCTTTCTCGGCCAATCGCTCGCTCCAGATGGACACTTCCCCTGTCTCCCTAAGAAATTAGATTCATTACCTTTCCCTCCGGCTCACTTCTCTGAGCATCACTCGTTCATCCAGCGTCTGCACTTGTCTATGTCGAACATATCAGCACGCGTCATTGTGTCGTTTGGTGTATCGAAATTGGATCAAAACGTTTGAAGGCGGGATGGGCATGGCTGTTCTCATCGGCGCGCTCATCGACTCACGGCTGCGCGACAGCACAACAAAAAAGTGTTTGGAAATCGCAGCACAACGGTGAATGTGCACTCCATCTGTCACCTTAGTTCCAATATCCGCGGTATCCCGAGGCACGCATCCAGATACTGTCATGTCTCTGGGCCCTGTTTCGTGCGCCCAGGCGTGTTTTCGAGTTAAAATTATGTTAAACTACTTGCTTTCTCTTTACATTCATCTTGCGGGGCACTACCAACTAGGATTTTCACTGCCGAGTTCTTAAGTTTTATACTGCTCTACACAGATGTCCTCTTTCGTGAAGCTGGCTTTCCACCATCATCCGCATGCTTACATGTACAGCTTCCTTCTAGTGTACACCAAGCCGTCCATCGTTACACACCTGTTAAAGCCAAAGCACGCTTTACAGCATGTGTTTAGCATCATGCGCCGGACGCCACCGAACTGTGCATACATGGCGCTAGTACTATTCAGCGAACCATGACTGAGGGTCAGAAAGGGTGTCAGATCGAATAAAAGTCTCATGAAGGAGGTCTGCTGCGCAAACTCCCCCATCATAAAGATGACAAGTACAAACTTTAGACGAGTACAATAGATGAATAATAAAGGATGAGCGCTTCTCTCGGTGCCCTCGTCTTGAGTTTGTCCTTACACGCCCATCTCACTTCTTCCCTTACCTCCGTGTCGGGCTCAATAAAGTTATGCTCACTCACTCACTTGATCAAAACCATCAACATACCCAAGAACCAGTTCTGATCGTTCTTTCTGTGACTCAGAGCTTACCCGGTGAGCCAACTTACTAAACTAATCCAAACAAGCTTGCACCAGATAACCGACAAGGCGTAAACGATAGCCAACAGCTCTCCTGCCTAGGAGCAAATGTACAGTTCTCTTTGCGGAACCGTGATGCGGATCGATGACAGCCTTCTGTGCTGTAAAACAAAATAAAGACGTACTAAAACCTCGACAGTGCCACCACTAAAAAGAATGCGTGCGTTGATTGAGCTACCCGGATCAAATTTCGGCGCTGCTTTCTTTCACAGCGCCACGGTTCCCTTACCAATCACTAACTCCCTCCCCCGCGTCTCCCCGGGTCACATCACAGAGTCTTTTCGGTTCCGCTTTTAGCCCGTCAATCTACCATCAATTCCGAGGCGCTTTTTTTTTTCGTGATTACACTTAACATCTCCACCTCATCTCGCCTCGTCCAATTTCACTCTTTCTTTTTTACCTATTTTCCCCGCCAACCTCAGAATGCAACGGCCCGGGCTTCCGCTTCCAGATTTGTCCTCGATCTCGTAGCCTAACCCCAGTCTCCGCCCCCCCCCCCCCCCCCCCCCCCCTCTCTTTCCCAAATCTCTCCCGTACGATCTCTGGCTACGTTTCGCTCCTCATTCCGTTCTCCTCTCCGCCATCCTCCCCCTCCATCGTCACCCCAACCCTCTTTCTTCGTCACACAAGTCCGCAGTTATTCTTCGCCTTATCCTCCACCCCCTTTCCAACTCTCCCGAACATTGCTTTGTGCTCGTTCGCTCCCTCGGCGCACAGTCCATAGCCCCTTCCTTCCCCTCCGAATCTTCCCCGCGTGATATCTGGCCTTCTCTTTTTATCCCCCGCTCTTTATTTTTTCTCCTTCTGGGCACCTTTCCCTATCCCCGTTCTCCCTCTTCCCCTTCTCCGGGAGCGCGCTGTCTCGTCGCCGAGACCAGGGGAGCGGCGGGGAGGGCAGGGGAAGAAGGGCCCCGTGGCGGCGGCGGCGGCGGCAGCGACTGCCTCAATCTTCCCCGGGCACTCCCAGAATCGGTTTAGCGCAAATGGAATTCGGAGCTTCGCTCCCTCCGCGCACGGGGCTGCTCTTTGAACGAGCAACGCTCAGGTTTTGCCCCGCACGGTCGGCGCCGCGGGCGCGACTGAGGGCGCTATGCGCGCTCCCTGCTCTTCGCCTCCCAGCTTTCGTTTCTCTCTCTCTCTCTCTTTGGTACGTTGTCAGGGCTATTGAATTTTTTTTTTGCGCTGTTACTCTTCGCGGAGTCCATTTCTTACCGCAATGATCGTTGGCGAATGCGAATTGAGGGTCATCGAGCTAGTAATGGGTTGTGTGTGGCGTATGAGAAGACAAAAAAGAAACTGACACCACCGTTCAAGTTTGGTCGTGGTGGTCGTGAGCACCAAGTTTGGTCGTGGTGCAGGCGCATGTATAATCAAAGTGAGATAATACGGTCTCGGTTGGGAGAGAAAACAGCCGAATGCAAATGCAGAAACGCAAAGATGAAGCCGATTTCCGCATGATATAAACAGTGCGGGCTGTACAAAAGGAAACACGAATAGTATCCACTCAGGCCAAATTTCGGTTTAGTCGTGGTCTGTGCACGAGTGTCCAAGAATAGGTAGTCGGGTAAAGCGATGGTTGGAAAACCACGTTTGAACGGCCTAAGGTTTAAGAATTTCCCCGAACACATGCAACCAACATAGGTCGCCGTTGCAACGCTGTGGTGCCCAGAAAAGTTATAGCCCCAGGCATTAAAACGCGTATAGGTGATATAATATACGGAAAACGAAATCGACTCCATTTCTAAGTGACAACTGTGCAGGCTGTGTAGGCAAGGTCAAGCGCACGCGATTACTGGTTGGTGCTGAACCTGAGCACCTTGCTATCGCAGGTTGTTGAAGTACCGAGCCTACAAACCTAGATCGCGAGGAACTTGAGAGGTTAAAAAGGCCGCTCAAATTAAGGCGATGAAGAGAGGGAAAGCTGAACAAAGCGACGAAATAGCCGTGGATCACCTAAATGGGGGAGGAGACATTGTAATTGCAAAACTATTTTCAGAATGCCTGAAGTCTGTAAGGGTCCACAAGAGCGATGTAATTTTTCAATCGCGGCTGGAGGTGTATACAGGAGCGGTTGGAGGTCCATAAGAGGCGTTCGTCCAGCTCTGGACAAACATCGGTTGATGATGGTGGTAACAATGAAGCAAAACAAAAATGTCGACCGACCGTTCCAATCAATCTATGCTGTACCGATAGGGGCGCCAGACGGAAAGGGAAAAAAAAAGGGGGGGGGGGGGGGGGGGGGGGAGCAGGACAAATGGGTACTTTTTATAGTCATCTGTCGTAAAAAGCGTTCATCCATAACCATAATCATCGTTAGTTTTAGCGTTTTTACGCTTCAGACCTGCCAGCAGATTATGGACGCCTGTATACAAGAATCCATGGTCAACGAAGGTTTTCACCACTAAAATTTTGATAGCCTTCCACAGCAGCGCACCTAGTATCGCTTAGCTCAGTAATCACTGCAAAAGGACAGCGAGCAGCAATGTCGTCAAAATGAAAAGCGGGGCTGGGATGTAGACCGGGGCGACGGATTCCAGCCTCAAAGTTTTCCGCTCCGTTAATTTCCAGGGCCAATTTGAATGCTCGGTTGCGCCCTTTTAGGTTCCGCTTCACTTGTGTTCCCCGGTAGCATAGCGCGGTACTTTTACATACGGGCTTCATTGAGGGTCCAGCGAGCAACAACAACAAAAAAAAAAAACGCTCGTCTTTTCTGCCAGTGATTCCAAACAACAATTCCGAAACCAAGGAACGCACCTTTCATACATATTATGAAGCCTGACGAGGAACCCAACCTACTTTGCCTCCTTTTCCTCTATTTTCTCTCATCTGATAGGCAAGATGAATTTTCGCTCGGGCCTTCGTGGTAATGTTGCTTGTTATCAAGGCGCCACCACTAAGATACGGGCTTTCGGCGTATGGAAGAATTCCCAAGCGTTCGAAATTCGACACCATAGCCTTCTCTGGCCTCGCCATACTGAACGTTAGCATTTCCCAGTAGAGGGAAAAAAATACACGTTTCTGGTTCACCAAAAAAGTAAAAGAAAAAAAGGCATCCCCTTTCCCTTCCTTGTGAGAGATTCCTCCAGCCTCTTTTTATCGCCAAGCTTCCTTCCCAGCTACCGCATTGACGACTGATGTTACGGGATGAAGCCGCGAAGTCGCGTGAAATTTGGTTCACAGAACAAAATGCTTACTTCAAAAAAGGTTCCGTAAATGAAGACAGTCGCCCCAGTATTAGACTCATCTTAACTGATAAAGCCTTCGATATCGCACTCACAGGTAAACTGAAAGGCCAGTTCAGAGCTTTCCTGGCCGCAGCTAGACCTACTAAATTTTAACGGGAAAAGAGTCTAGAAAGTGCGTTACAACCCCCCCCCCCCCCCCCACCCCCCCTCCTTCCCCCAATCATTCTGTCCGCCGATCTGCTGACGTCGACTATACGACTAAGACGTCGACTGTGCACTCTCAAGTTAGCAGGATTTGCGTTGGCGGACTGCCGGCATGTTTAACGTGTATATACAGCCTGCACGTGAACAAGCAAGCACAGGACATCGATCATTAACTTGGTGAAAAATTAACATCGAGTAAGCTGATACAGCACAAAAACGCACCCCAGAGTCGAGTATCGTCATTGAGGAAGCTGGTGCGGAGGCAGCGAACGTCACACGGCGGTTGGATCCCTTCTCCGCCAATTACAGATCAGCTCTTTTAAAGCTCCGACAATCAGTGACACGGCTCAAACATCGCAGCGCCGCCACAAATAACACTTGGACAAATTCACTCAAGTGAGCCTTTATGGAGAGCTACGAAATACTGCTTACTGAACGCACCCGGGAAACCAACCGAAAGGCTTAAGAGTCTCCGTTAAACGACTCAAAAACGCAAAAATGAAGCGGCCAGGGTGAGAAACAAGAAACGCGGACAGGCGTGTGAGGGACAAAACCGTAAGAGCACAAAAAAGGGGGTGCGTGTTGTGTGCGCCTACGGTTCATCAAAGTAAAGAGCTGATGCACACCGAACCTCTTTATCCTCGCAGTCGTGAACTTCAAAGGAAGCGATGGCCGGTGGGGTCCGAATAAGGCTCACTCGCACGCAGGTACAGCCGATGCGAAAAGGCGAAAAACAAGAGGGAAGCCCTAGACGAGATCGCGAGCCCAGACTCGGGGTATAAAGAGAACCGGGCAAGGAAGCAAAGGCACAGAGAAGGTAGGGAAACCCGACGACGAGGCGAGAAAGAGCGTCGGGAAAGTGAGCGGAACCGGAAAACGGGCCGCGCTAAGGGAGTGTCTAAAAGGTGGTGCTACTTCTGCTAACGATGAGGACGGGCCCCGCACGGGTAGTGGCCGGCGTGTCTTTCGCTTTTGCCTCCTCCGCGTCCGCTCGGACGGTGGTGGTCCATTAGAGCGGAAAGCGCTAACCGAGTTAGCGGACGCTCAAAGACCCGCCTGTCGGGAGATGCAAAAAGTGTATACGGCGTGCTCTGGCTCTCTCTTTGTCGGGGGTTCCGCCTGGGTGAGCCACTGGGTGCGGATATCTGTCCGTATAACAGTACGCGGGAAATTAGGTTGTTGTCTAGGCGAAAATCTGCCGACTGCTTGTGGCAGGCCAACTGAGCCAATCACGAAGCATAGCCCGCCGTAGTGACAGCTCGTCGCGTAAAACTGCTGAAAGCTACAAATGACTGTATACAACATATACGTAAGGTACCCAACCGAATATCCAACACTCGCTCATTCATTCATTCATTCATTCATTCATTCATTCATTCATTCATTCATTCATTCATTCATTCATTCAATCAATCAATCTCTCCCTCTAATTCTCTCTCTCTGACACACATACACACACAAACGCACGCACACACCGACCCAACGAAAATCAAAAATGAGTGCGAAGACAACAGAGCCGGAAACGACGTAAGCGACGCGTATACAGGCGGAGGAAGCAAACACGTTTGTCTAGATTTCCAGATAAAGAGGTATCTAGCACGAGAGCCCAAACATAAGGCTATCCGGGCTTTTTCGGCGCGATCTAAGGCTCCGCCCGAGGCGGAAAGAATGGCCGCAATCAGGGATGTCCGCGGCAAGACATCCCGGACAAGTAGCGTTTACTCCCCCCTGTGCGTCGGCCAGCGCTACACACCAGGGAAGAGCGATACAACGCACGTCGGCGTCCCAAACGACGCCAGCAATCATCGTCCTCGACCTTGACACAGATCGCGGAACAAAGCGCGACAGGAGCGTCCGAGAGGGAGAAGGGGGTCACTGCGGAAATGAAAGACGGAAGGAAGAGCGTCGGAAGCGGCCGTTTATACAAGCGACGAGCAGGGCGGGGGAAAACAGCCCGGAGAGAAGCTCGGCTGAGAAATCAGAACCGGAAGAAGACAAAGACATCAGACGGAGACGCGATTCCTGCGCGAAGCCGGCGAAAACAAACGCCGTGTCGTCCCCCGCAAACGAAGGCGAAACGAGACGCGGATAACACGGGCGAGCGAGCCGGCCAAGTTAGCAACGTCGCAGGAGGCACCAACAACAGCGGCTCGGACACGACCCGGGAGGTTTCGCGATAAATCAAGACGAATTTCGCCGCTCCAGATCGCTGCAAGATTAAACGGGCCGCCGCCGCCGCCGGAGGCACCCGAGGAATAACGCGTCACGTGATGAGGAGGAGGAAAATGAACAGCGGAGATCTATAAAGCCAGATACGACCGGGCTCTCTCTCTCTCCTCATCGGGTAACGAGAGGAAATGGGAGAGGACTGGGCACGTTGAGGAGGCGGTGAAGCACGTTCCTAGAAAGCTTGGTGGCCAGACGCCGGTGACGCGTTTTGAAGGACGTGCTTATCACCAGGAAGAATTAAAAAAAAATCTCGGACCATCCCCACTAACGTGAAACCTGGGGAGGGGCGAATGACGCAGTGTGTAAGTGTATTCTTGGCGCCTTGGAGTTTTTCCCAACGGAGACAAAACCGTTGAAGGGTGGAGGTATACAGCTTTGTTGTAAAAGCTGTATACCTGGGGTAAGTGAGGCGGCTGCCGAAGGCAGCCCAGCGAATGGAGCTTACAGGGCAAAAGCAGCTCTGCTGCACTGTGTTGCCGTCGATACCGTACACATCTCCGCCCCTTGGCGAGCTGCGTCGGCGTATCTCGGCAGCGGGAGAGGCAAATCTCTTCGCGCCGCCGGGCAGGACATACTCTGTTATTTTGACATTGATGATTCTTTCTATTTGAAGTTTATCGCACTGCGGTCCGGCGGATACGGGTGCAGCTCCCTGGAGTTGGTAGAAGTTACGTCCTGAAGGTGACAGTTGCAAAGGGGGTTGCAAAAAGCCTCTTTTCTTCGAAGCAAGAAGTTCTCTAGCGCGAGGCGTAAACAAGTGTCACGGTGTTTTTTTAGTACGTGTTACGTTCTAGCGCGAGGCGTAAACGAGTTTGCCGGTGTTTTAGTACCATGACTACATTAGACGACGATTACGACGACGACGACAGGAGACGCCAACAGCCCCAGCCAAAGAGGGGCTTTGCCCCTAAAAAAAACAGAAAGGAAACGCAGCTTGTCACGGCGCACTTAACGTGAGCTCGTTTGGAGTAAAAACATCAAACTGCAGGAGCTGAGGAAACAAATATCATTCGCATCCGTTCAGCTTTTCAGACTTCACTCAACGTGGAATGAAACATGCATACGTGCAGGCAGCACGACTCGATGCACGCTTCTATTCTCGGTGACAAATGTTACGGTAAAGGGGCTGGATGCGATGTTTTCTGACTAAGCAGGCGGCGAAGACTGCTCACCGGTAGCGCCCTAAAGTTTCCTCATTCATTTACGATTTCAGGCACGGATGACGTACAAAGCATGAATCTAGATTGATTTACTAGTGATTTAATAATTGATTGATTGATTCGCTGATCGAATCTGGCTTACAACCTGCAAGGTGACACCAACACTTTACAATATAGCGGAGAGAGAATACAGTGAGGAGATTCGCGAAACCGTTTTTTTTTCTTGTTTTTTTTTATATAACGCGAAGAAATTCGCGCTAGAACAGCGACAACAACCGAAAGGAGCAATAAAAGGCGCCTCGGTATCGAATCCATTCCGGCTGCAAAGTGGAAAACGGAACCAATTTCATTAAGAGCTCGCCGGGCCACCGGGGCATTAGAGTGAAACGTCAGAGCGTTTGCGACCGTGGCAAAAAGCAATTGGGATTCGGCGGAGCTTTGCGCCAGCCACGGGGGAACGAGAAAAGTCGGCCCAGCAACGGCGCTGAATTCAAATAAAACTCGCACAGCCTTTAAAAGGGGGCGAGACGGCGGGGCCTAGCTATTTGCTTCGCTAGCGATACGAGGCGATGAACTGACGTCGTCGGAACACCGGCAAGTTGGGAATCGTTCCCAATAGGTTGGTTTGATTTTCGCCGCACTGGCAGGGTGTATGGTCCACACAATGACAGATGGTTCGCAATATAAAAGGGACCTGCCGTGAAAAGAATGGACGTCAAAGGGGCTTTTCGCACGTCGGCGGTGCGCTTGGCCGGAATTAGGGAACCGCTCCTCAATGAAAGGGTTGGTATTGAAGGGAATCGTCAAAGTTTCCCAAATGAGATTCTCGGCGATGGAGGCTTCCGTGCTGACAGCGCGCTTTTTTTTTATGAGCACCGTTAGAAACTGAAGCCATACGGATTTGAGGATGAAAATTCTACGAAAACCCTTGGCCATTACAAATGTCATCTTTTGAGTGATATCACCATAATGATCAAGGCGACATAACGAGAGAATTTTTTCTAATTTGGCATTTGGAACCGGTGGTCGGACTTCAGGAAAATAGAAAACAACCTCTTGTCAGGAGTTAACACGAGGACTGAATTGAACTCGCAATGACCTCTCTCTCTCCGTGTTTCCTGAAACCTGCGTTTTTTCTACGATTCTTGACTTAAGAAAACTTGGCGAACATTTCTGAGCTGTGTATCACCTATGTAAATAAGCCGCAGGGGCATCTCGCACAAAAAAAAAAAAAACAGGTATCGGTTTTACGTCACAATCGAGTCGTATACTACACTGATGCAAAACACAGGCAGACCCATCAACTTTGAAAGCAACGTATGTTAAAGGCAAACGTATCAAGTGAAATGTGGGGTCCACTCTTTCCATCTTTTGTGTTTTGAGATACGCAAACACCGCAGACATCGACCTAAGCCGCAAAACTCCGATCGATGTACACGTATATACGTTCAGCCGTGAGTGCTTTCGTGATGAGTACCTAATTTTCCGTAACGAACTGGTCGCGAGTTTCAGCGAGCGTTTGGGACAAACAAATACAGCGTTGGGCGGCAAGGAGGGGAGAATAGGGCAACAAATGGGGTCAAAAAGGTGTACTGTTCGGCAAGTTGGTAGTTCATTTTTAAAAATAGCTACAGCGCGAATATAAACAAGGACACCGAAAGACGACGGGACGAGCGCTGACTTCCAACTGAATTTAACAAGAGAAGTGTTTCACCTTTTATACGCACACTTCATGTTAACGCCAGTCAAAAAATAAAAAAACATAAAAATTTCAACTAAAAAAACACGTATAATCTCTGATAGTAGACCACCACATCAACACGCGTTCGCGCACTTTGGCACAACCTACACAGACACTACGTTAAGTAATACCCGATCTCTTTTTGGGACAAAGTGATAGACGCCCGGCTCACACATTTACTACCCTGTCTTTGAATTTCACGTGCTTCAATTATTTCTCGTGTAGTTTGGTTTCCGGTAAAGAAAAATCTACCTAAGTGCACCATCCTTCTTTCAGCTCAACACGGAGGCAAGACTCCTTCTTCGCAACGGAAACTTCTGAAACCGAGACTGCGGTTAAAAGCATGGAGGTGTGCTGGTGTCTCTGTCGTCATGTGCTAAACACGCAAGTACAACGCCCGTACGTGCTGGCTATATAGTGCCATCAGGCCTGGGGTAAAAGACCTGCTAAAGAAATGAGCATTAGGCTGTTAGACTTTTGGCTATTCTACTAACGACAAAAACGGCCTGCGTGGCAATGTCGTGGAAGCCAACGGTCGTCCTGCATGAAAACCGTCTGCAAAGGGTGCTTCACTGTAAGCAGCACCGTAATGAGGAAAAGCCAACCTTAGAAAAAACGACAAAATTCTGCACGTAAGAAAATATGGTATATACCGGGATTGGCCAAGATGTCGAACGTACAAAAAAAGGAGTATTGACATGATGGCTCACACCCGAGACATGCTGATTCAAGCAGACAAAGCTAATCATGTTCTCAGCGTGTGTCACCTTCATGACGATACGCTGAACGTCGACCGGTCAAAGTGTACACCCGTTTGAACGCATCCAAACAAAAGCCAATGCGAACACCCAAGGAAAGCCTGCTGAACAGCGGAAAGCACGGTACCCATCCAAACCGCCAGCACGCGCGGCCTGCCCAAGCAAGCGGCAGTCCGGACGAGCCGGAGAAGAGCAAAAAAGGGGGGAGCGGGCGCGAGTCGTAAAGACGCCAGAACTGGCAGGAGCAGCAACCAGCAGCACACACACACACACATGCACAAGGCGTCTTGAAGAGGCCGACTCCTCTCGCGGCGCACACGGCTTCGGAAGCACGCGAAGCCAGCCAACCGGTCCTCCACATTCGACGGGCCCCCGCTGCAGCAACTGACCCCGGCGGCAGCTCCGTTGCTCCCCTTTCCCGGAGCACGAAGCGCTACCCTCGCCAGAACCTATCACCTCGACTCGGAACAACACCACCTAGAAAGTCTAGGTGGTGTTGCTCGGAAGCCTCTGGCCAGCACTCGGAGACGACAGCGCCGCTGGCTGCACACCTCGCACGTCCAAAGTGCGCTCACCCACGTCACTCCCACTGCGGGGAAGACGACGAGACCGGTTGCGTAACTGGACGATGGGAGATTCGACGAGATCAGAGACAACATACGCAGTGTAGAGAGGGTTACCCGGCCTTGTCGCCTGGGCGGCGTTTACAGCACACCGCGAATCTTCGCCTGCGCTTCCTTCACGCGTGCAGAACGCGAGAAGAGCAATGCAGACCGGACGGCACGGGCTACCCTTGCCTCACGCAGTCTTCTGATGAGAGGGCGTTCGTGGGGACTCCGAAAGAAGAGAAACAAAATGATACGCCTGGCTAGATCAGGCGGGAGCGCGTTTGAAATGTTTGAGAGAAGAAGAACAGGAAGGCGTCGCCCGTGCTCGGCAAAGCCGTTTACCTTATCTCCGCGCTCGCTATCTCCGGGCCCCCACGCATGTCGACCACTCGACTTACAAGATCGAGGGAATATGCTAACGAGGCAATGTAGCGATTGCACGCTTCAGTTGGCGCTCGGGCTGCCATTGATAACGCCATTTCGGAGAACCGGTGATGGGCGAAAGCGAAAAAGTAGGGGAAAAAAAAGACGGCCGCCGCATTGCAACCTTATCGTCGCCGTGCGAATCTACGAGGTCAAGCGTAAGACCGGAGTGAGAGACGTGCAGTACAAATCAGGCGCGGTCAGGCTGATTTGCTGCCACATCTTTCCCACGTGTGCGATAAGAATGCCGATTCAGCACGACAGTTTATAGTTGTAAAGTAATTGAGTCAACAACGTGTGGGTACGAGGTAGTTGGTAGTTTAGCATAACTTGTTGTTGGGCGAGTTGGTGCACCTTGGTGAATAGACACGGGCTTTGCGCGAAAAAGACACCGCACGCAGGAAAGACAGAGCGAGCTCAAACTCTCAACTAAACTTTATTCGACAGATCATACGCATATACGTACACTATTATCTGGTCACACAAAAGGAAACAAGAAGCGTGAAGGGTGCGGCACGAAGCACGCCAACCCCTACGTAGAAGAAGTGACAACTGGGCTAGCTGGTAATGCATATGGGACATGTTGAAGGTAGCGCACTTAAACACGGACGGGAAAGAATTGGCAAACCACAGCGCTGTGGTTTGTCAATTCTTTCCCTAGTGTCCGTGGATAAGTGCGCTACCTTCAAGAAACCCCTACGTGAACTGCAAAGTGGGTGCGGTATTTCAAATACCACTGAAGTGTGGCAAAGTCTACGTAGGGCAGACAGGACGGTGTATCACAATGGCCGTATGCGTGAGCATGACCTCTCCGTCAAAAACAAAACTATTGCCCACTTGCCCGCTCACTGTCTGGCCTCCACGAGTGGCGAGTGTGAACCGCTGTTAAAAGAAGTTAAGGTTCTGCACAGGTGGTCCAGCGACACAAAGGCACGGGAAATTTTAGAGGCCTACCATGTAAGAAAGAAGGGAGAAGGATGCGTGAGTGACACATCGATGTTTCTTCATAAACCAGAGATTGTATATCTTGACATGTGTCTGTAGCGTTGTGATAGAGCTGCCTGTAAAGATTGCATTAATTGTAGGAATGCGCATGTGTGACCAGACAATAGTGTACGTATATGTGTATGATCTGTCGAATAAATTAAGTTTAGTTGAGACTTTGCGCTCGTCCCGTCCTTCCTGTGCGTGGTGTCTTTTTCGCGCAAAGCCCGTTAGTTGGCATTCCCCGAGCTAGTTGGTAATCCATTGTACGAATTTCAAGCGCAAAAATTCACACAGGGGCCGAACGGGACAAAGACAATTCCTAATCGAAAAAGACGACAGAAAAAAATTCAGCAGTTTTGTCGTATTTTGGCGTGTCGTACTGCCGTATTGTCGTAGTCTTGTCGTGTCGGGATTCCGGTGTTCTGTCGTGATTCATATTCCTGTCCTGATTTTGATGTTCCGTCGTGCCGAATTCGTGTCTTGTCGTGATCCTGATGTTCCATCAGTAGTTGCACATGTCTTGATTGTTATTGCCCATTGTGAAGAGTAGCGTAAATGGCAGTTCTGTTGTAACTACAGGAATGTTTGTCGTTGAGAAAAGTGGCCTTGTCGTTACGACAGGAATGGGTGTCGTAACAACAGATGGGTGTATTGTAACAACAGAATTTCTGTTGTCACAACAAATTTTTTGTCGTACGACAGGAATTGTTAGGTTCTGGCGGTATTCCTGTTGTGATTTTAGACTGCGAAGCGGTTGTCTTTGTCCCGTTCATCCCCTGTCTGAATTTTTGCGCTTGAAATTCGTGTTATTGACTCGTTGCTCAGACGGAATGTAGACAACAGGTGTAGGAGTCACAGTTTATAATAAACGTGAATTGCTGCCGTAAAACTGCGCAGCAGTCGGTTCGGTACATGCAACGTGTATTTTACCACCTCTGGTTTCAAAATAGAGACAAATGTACCATGCAAAACCGCAGGGTGGCACGAGATACTTCGCCAGGATTCCAACGCCTAACCGCATACTTATAACAGAACGTAAAATATGCTTTGAGAATTTATGAGAAACATCCCAATGCGAAATAAACAGAAAGTTCTGGCACCAATGCGCTTGATTATAAAACAAACAAAATTCAACGGCGCGACCGCGCACACACGCACACACGCGCGCGCGCGCATACACAGCAAAAAACATACTCGACCCCTCTCGACGACGTTAGCTATTCCGCAACACCCACGACGACGACATACAACAGTGTTAACGCTCCGTCCTACGCAACGCAACGGGAACGTAGCTGGTTCGCTCACGCAAAACCGCGCGTCTGCAATCAAAGTAGATGCGTCGCGACGTACGAACGCACCTTGCCATTCTTTTGCTTCGCTTGGCAGATTGCTTGTCTCAAACGAAGCCGAAAGCCCACCGGCACGAATCACACGACGGACCCCACTTTCTTTTTGTCGTGGAGGCTGACCGACGAACTGCATCGAACTTCAGTAAGGTACCCCTGTTTCGCTTTTGTACTTCGCGCCAATAATAACGGGAAAATCCAGGCCGACAGCAGTGTCATGACACCCTAAAGAGGCCTCTCGACCTAGAAGGTGTTCTTCCAGCTGGTTGTGGGGAATCTTTAACCGCGCGCGAACGGTCACTTCGCCCGCGGCACGCGCAACTTTTCCCAGCCGTCCGTCAGCTGACTCGACGCTGCGTTCGGCCAAGGACGAGATGCGGGCAAGCTTCACAGCGGGGTTTCCGCTTTTCCCAGTCGCAACGAAACTGTGTCGCGATGACGAAGTCCGCGCACGACTGCTGCGGAGCACGCGTTCCACGCACCTGTGTCGGCACGTTTCGCCCGTACAGGTTGAAAACGCTCCAAGCTCGTTCTGCCATGCCTTCTAGCAACGACACGATCCGTTCCGTAAATGGCTTGGCCCAAGCCGCCGGTTTTGCTCGCGACCGAACCAGCTGTTTCCTTCTTCCCAAGAACGAGTTCGTTGTCCTACCAATTAATAGTGCTGATTTGGGACATGCTGCGTGCTATCCGCCCACGGTTTCCGACACTAAGTCGTGTAACTGCGGAAATCAAGAGACTTTTAGGTCTGCTTACGCCTTGAACATGCCGTCAGTAAGCTACGCCATTGATAATTTCGTAGTAAGAGACCTACAGTGACGCCGAGAGAGAGAAAAAAAAAAGACGTAGCATTTTCCAGTCGTCCCATTCCATAGAACGGCGATTTTACGTACAAGCCGGATGTACCTCCTAAGCGTTGTAGTCCAGCACAAGGACCAGCGCCAGGCCGGGGAGTCGCTTGTACCTATTTTACCGGTAGGTGTACGAGGCGACCAAGGCACATGATAACGCACGGTGACCCGAACTCACATGGCCGACGACGAGGAACCAAAAGACACAACTCGGGAACGAACATCTTAGCGAGAAACCGCGACTTCTGTGACCATTCACGAGTAAAAGGGTAAACAAGAAAGTTAGAAGAGCGGAGGAAAAAGTGGCGAAGAGGCCGAAGAGAAGTCAAGCGGAACAGCGACTATCTCGCGTGGCTGCGCCGACAGTCGTGCCAGTAGTGCACCGCCGGGACAAAGGCACCGAGGCCACAAAGCCTCTCCTTCGTAACACTTCTGTTTGCTTCGAGGGCAAGCATGATCCGACGTTTCCCTTTGATCTCGGCCAGCGAGGAAGAAAGCGATGGCGCAATTTCCCACCGGGTGATGCACGAACCAGACTGCCCGTGGCAGTTTCCTTCGAGTCGCGCCGCGATCCGGCGAATTAACGCCCCGTCGGACGCAAACGTTGCCCAGAGCGGGGCCGAACGCTCCGCCCCCACGCTTCCGCCTCACTCTCCTGCGTCACTTCCGAGCGCACTTCCGGCCCGAGAGCACAATGGACGCGGCAAAGGGAGCCGACCCAGTGCACACGCGGCCTTCCACGCTCCTCCTCCTCCGGCTGCCAGTTCTCCTCGGCACGGCATCGGAAGACGACTTTGGCAGGAACAATGGAGCCCCAAAACTTGGCACCGGACCCGCCGTCCATTCTTTCCGCAAAGGCGGCGGAAGCGAGACGCCGCGGAATATCCTGGAAGGTCGGCCGAGCGGGACCTTCGAGGAGCAGCGATATGCCCCCATAAAATGTCGGCTGCGTCAAAGCGAAGGGCGAGGCGCTGGCTCAGCTGCATAGCCCGACTGATTCTTCTCACAATGGATTCGTGCATCCCGCTGGCACTACTCACTGTCCCTCGGTTTGCGCTGTAGCCGCCAGAACGGCCACACAGGCCTTGGAAGAGAGCTCAAAAAGCCAAGGTCCGAACTACCAAGCGCGAACGCGTGCAATAGCGAATAATATAACCTGGAAAAGCAAGCCGCCGGAGTGATTACTTGTCGCGCCATGCACGAACGCGGATTAAACAACTTCTATTAGGACATTAGGCTAAACTTCGCGACTCTGACAAATGTTCGCCCCAACTTTCCGTCTTTCCCACGGAGCGGGTGGAAGAATGACACAATGCAAAACGGCGACTGGAAGTCCAACACACAGTAAACCCCACCGTTGTAATGTCCTCCGGACAACAAACTAACTTCGTTATAAGCGGTACTTCGTTGGAAGCGGAGTTGGAAGCACTGCAGCGAAACCGCGAAAAAAAACTTAGAATAAAGCGAGGCTATAATGAGGCTTTACTGTGCTCAACAGGCCATCAGAACATTAGCGCATAAGCGTCGGGTGACATCAGTTTGTTAGGACTTACGCTATTCAAGAGAGGAAGCAAGTGGCGGCCTCTCGTGATAGTGGCTCACTCAGGCGAAATGCAGCCCCGGCAGACGACTCCTCCTTTCCCCTTCGTTTACACCCTAGCGTTTTTTTCTTTAATCTCCGCGTACCATCAAGCAATACCACGGAGTGGTCCGATACATCCCCGCAGACCAGTTGTGAGATACATCGTTCGCATTCCTTCCCCCAATCTCACCTTCCCGAACGCTTCCGTCACACGTAGTCGCAACCCAGCACACAGACGTTCCCCGCGAGTCTCCTTAGAAACTTCTCTCTAAGGAGACTTCTCCTTAGAGCAAGTCAGCTCCAACCGGGGCAGAAGAACGATGCAGCAAGCGCCCGCGCACAAAGCGTCGCAGCTGCCGCGTACGGCAGCCGGCGCACCCTTCTCCTGCAGTACGAGCGAGTGTAATTACTCGGACGCGCCACAAGTGAGACTGGGCTGAAGCAGCTTCGCTGATTAACAAATCCGCTCACACGAGACCGCGGAGACAGGGGGACGGAGGAGAAGAAAGAACAGAGACGGACGAGAGAAACAAAGGAATTGACCGGAAAGGACGAGAGAAAGGGGTTTGGCTCCGCGTTGTGCAATTCCTTACTGAACAAACTGGCTGTTACAAAGAGAGCGGGGAGAGAGAGACCGTGTGAATCGCATTAGAACAAACCGATTCACACTTGACAAGTGTCGGCAACCAAATGTACATGGGGTCGCCTTAACGCCTGCATTCGGTTTACTAACGAATGGTGGGAAGCATGCCGTGGTCGAGGGTACACAGGGAGGGGATAACAGAAGACGACGGCTGGTTGCCAGGTTGGGCTGAAAACCACACACACAAGGGGTGAAAAGCGTAATTAAACAAATCGTTTTCAACAAGCGGCCTTTCCTGTTTTCATCTTTCCGTTGCGATGACAAATGTTTCTGGGATCTGCATCGCGGCTCTGCCAACTTTGTAAGAGGAGTGGTAGGGGGGGGGGGGGGGGGGGGGGGGGGGGATTATGTCCCACCAAGTAAGGTAAGGTAAGGAAACGAGTGAAGTGAGAAGGTGTTCACGACAACACAACTACTCGCCCCCAGCGCGAGCTGGCAGCGAGATTAAGGTGGGAACGGGGATGACAAGAGAAATACGACAGCGCGGAGGGAGAGCGCAGCGGAAAAGAGAGAGAGGGGGGGGGGGAAATAGAGAGACAACAGGCAGGGTGGAGGAGAAGAAAAAGGAGCAGAAGATCCGCGAGGAATTCTTCCCTCGACGCGGCTCGACCTAAAACTATGCATTTTTAATAAACGAGTTCACTTTGCCGAGCAGCGTCGCTCGCAGGCCCAGAGCGTACACGCCGTTTCTCACGCGCGTAGTACGCTCCTCCGGTGGTATACTTTTTTTCTTTTTTGTGGTTGCTTCCAAGTCAGTGCATTCCACGTGAACACCCTCTAGCAAAAAGCCCCACACTCCCTCTCATTCAAATTCGTTTTTTTAATGGATCTGGAAACGCTAGGCTGACGACGTTGACGAGATTTTCCAATTCCGACGAATCACAAACGGAAGTTACTGCGACCCGTCCGACCGACGACGAGAACGCACGGCCAGGCCTTGTCCTCGGGGTAGTGAACGGCCGCCGTTGTGCACTTCACTGAGCGGGAAGAAGCGCGGAACTGGCACGAACGTCTTACTCCCGTGCATTTTGTCGTCTTTCTCGGGGAAACCTACACGCGAAAAGGTATATGGACCCCGAAGGAGGTAGTCGCGGCGGAGTGAGCTCGAGTGACTTTTGTTTTCGAGACGTGCATTTTTACCCTGTCTGTGTCGTTCTCGGCAGGCTCCGCTCGTCCCCGAAAACCCAGCGGAAATGCGATTATATAATAACGCGCCGCCGTGGGTGCTGCTAGTTATTTCTCGCCGCGCGTGAGCTGAGCGCGTTCGAAACGAACTATACGCCGATGCAACTGTGCAGTGAAGAAAATAAAAAAAAATGAAAAATGCGGACGATTCGGCCTGAAGAGATTTGTCAACGCAAACGCCTTGTTTTCATTAAGCACAGCCTTTGTCAATATTTTCTAGGCCAAGACAAAGATTTCTGGCCACAAAGAAATCAAAGCACAAGCTTAACGTTTAACTGTGATCAAATTATTTTATGGTAGCAAGAAAGAAAGTGCCTTCTCTTCACTTTTTGGCATAAAATGTTTCGGTCCCAATCGAAGGGTAACCTTGAACTTCGATGTTTTGGGGGCCTTTGCACTTTTTGCATGGCCTAGAAAATGTTGACAAAGACTGCGCCGTTATTGCTCTTATCATGCATCGATTTGTTTCACAGCGCAGCTCTTAGCCGCTCGAATGTCGGGATTTTTCCTGGCGTCCGTGTGCGAAACAGTACCAGAAGTGAAAGCGAGCCGAAACAAGGATAGAAAACAAGAAGAAAAGGAAAGTACGCCAAACAGAAAATTAAACCGACAAAGCCACTCACGTGCCGCTCAAGGGGAGGAGGAAGACCACTGAACACTTCAAACGGGAAATCGGGAAATCTTTAACACCACGCGCCAACCACGTGCACAGCCAGTACCCTACCACGTGGACACCATCCGCCGGCCATATATATATATATATATATATATATATATATATATATATATATATATATATATATATATATATATATATATATATATATATATATCAAGTTTGCAGTCGCCATTGCCAGTGCTATTCCGCTTTTTTCCGAAATATTTAATAGGGCCAAATGACGTGTGTTTGTCACGTTTCTTTGATACATTGATAAATAAGCGAAAATATAAGTCGAGAAAAAATCCGCCGTATATATATATATATATATATATATATAGAAACAAGGGTTGGCAGTCAAGAAAACCTCGGAAAGCAAAGGGGAGGAAGTGGTAGGCCAGATGAAGATTTTTTTTAGTCAGAAAGAAAGTGGTGAAAAACGTGGTTGAACTCAGCGTTGAACCAACGACCACGCTGGGTTCAACGCTGGTCGACCACTCTGGAGATGTCGTAGACACTCGAGTCACGGCCCAGGGGTTAAAAAAGAAGGTCCCCTCCACCCCGAATTGTCCGAGTGGCGCTGGCTACCACCCCAAGCGCATGACACAAAAATACCGGAAACTAGCCCCGCCGGTAGCGTAGACCGGCGGGGCTATCGCACCAGACCGGTATTCTGGAGGTCGTGGGTTCGGATCCCCCCCGGCGGGCATTTTTTTTTTCGCTTTCTTTCTGCCTTTCCACATTCTTTATCTGTTTCGATGACCTACAACATTCTCCCCTTTGCTTTCCAAGGTTTTCTTGACTGTCAACCCTTATGTCTTATTCAGCGAGCCTCTCACTTCCTATTCTGATTCGCTATAATATATATATATATATATATATATATATAAGCAATACCCAACACAGGACAACCAGCCCTTTGGGAACACGCATGCTGGCTTGAGCGCTCGGAGCACACCATGTGCACATCACCCATGAAGTCTCAATATCTGGGCACGGTTGTTCCAACTAGAAAAAAAACTGCAACGTCAGTGAAAATATGAGAGTGAGAGAGAGAGAGGGAGTCACCTCTCCACCCTGCTGAAACCATTGGGAACCCACTTTTCGCAACAAGGTAGACGTCACGCGCCAAGATACGGAAAGCCGAACAACACCGGAGGGGGAAAGGCAGAAGAGAGAGCGCCTGAGGAGGCACGCGCCCAGTCGCGCGCGCCGTAACGGAACGGTGGAGTTCCTCACGCCAAGCGACCGAGAAAAAGGGACGGAAGCAAGAAAAAGCGATTGGAAGCGAGAGAAGGCACGCAAGCTGCTCGCGCACCGTTGCAGCCGCGAGCAGCAGCTATCTTCTCGATCGCCGTGTCAGACGTTCTCTTCTCCCTATATTGCGCGCGCGCTTCGTGTGTGTATCTACATGCACGCTCCTTCTTCGGGTTATCACTTCAAAATCCTTCTTTCCCTATTCCTTCTCATAGCTACGGTATTCCCTCTTATCCTTCAAATTGGCTTCTTTTTTTGTGTGTGCGTGCGTGCGACTGCGCGAGCTGAGCCTTCCCTCTCACCCACTTTTTTTTTTTCTTAGCAACCTTTGTTCTCGTTTTTGAATTTCGCGCGCGCGCCGGTGAAGCTCGTTTTCATGCACTCCCCCGGCTGTCTCCTCTCCTGTTCCTTTCGCTCCGTTCATTTCCGCGTTTTTCTTCGCTTTTTAAAAGAGGGAACTGCGGGTTCAAAGTCGTCTGGCGTGCCGTCTCCGTGGCAACGACGACGACGCGAGACGCCAAGACCTCGTCTTTTGTACTTTAGTTGGCCCTTCACTTAAAAACGCGGTTTTTCGCCACCGCCACTTCTTGAAACGACCGCGTACACCCCCTTCCTTCTCCCCCCAAATCCCGAGACAGCAGCCTCCACATCGCAATCCTTAAAAGAAAAAAAGAAACTCCTCCTTTTCAATCTTCCTTTTCCCCGGCAATGCAGCGCGAACAGCCTCCTCCTTAGTGCGTCCGCAATCTCTGAATAAGCAGCGGTGGATTCGATAAGAAAAAAGCGGGAAGAGAACGGGCAAGGAAGGCAGAGATGTGAGGGGTCCTTGCTCACTGACTGTTTTAAAAGGACGAGACGTAGGGAGGGAACGCAAGGAGGAAAAAGATCTAGTCGGCGGCGGGTTAAAGAGCCACCCGCTCAGAGGGTAGAAGAGAAGCAAAACACGCAACCGGTGAAAGGCGCGCCGTGTGTCATTTTCGAGACAAAACGTAGCGAGTGCCGAAGCCGTCTCCGCCACGGCCCCTAGCGCGAATGCACATACGAAACCACGGGGAGGGCGGGAGCAGTCAAAAAACGTGGTGCGGCCAGAATGGGTTTTCAAAAGCCGGCGCGTGTGGTGTACGGCACGTTATAAAAGGGGGAAAACAAGGAGAACAAAGAAAAAAAGAGTGCGGAGCGAGGTTCGAGTATGGCGGGTGGGATTCAATCAATACATCGGAGAGGGGGGCAGGCAAGGCTCTCGCGGATCGAAGCGTCGTTTGCATCCCTGTTTGCTCCCGGATATTCACCCCCCCTTCCCTCTTTTCCCTAGATCCCGCCACCCTCTCCCCACAGCCACCGCCATTCGCACGTACGGCCACTCACGACGTACGGGCTGGCGATTGCTCTCGGCTGCTTAGTTAAGGAAATGGGGCCCTTCCTCGCTCGAAGAAATTTGGGAAGAGCGGCTACGAAGGCTTTGTCTCGCTCAGCTCTCGCTGATTTTCGAATGAAAAGGAAACGCTGAGCCACACAAGTTGAAAGGAGCGAGTTAGGGAGGGGAGCAAAATCAGCTGAACGACTTCCCCCAATGTCAACATCCGGGAACGGGCGCGAATTGTTAGCCCTCCATTTCGTTTCCCGTCCCCCAACTTCGCGTCTTTGCTTCGGAACGGAAAATTCTCCAAGTCCCCACCACGGAGTCTTGGAGAATTTTTGTTTCTTCCGTCCGCTTAGAGAACGACTTAAGCGACGATCATCACCCGTGCACTGTTTGTGCTCGTTTAGCAGGCCGGATGTCTCGCAAGACAGGAAACGCGCACTTTCGAACTTCTTGCTCTCATATCTGCTTGAGAGACGGATCCAAAGGAGCGGCGATCGTCCCGCTCGACGACACGAATCAACTTCGGCAAGCTCGGTGAGAGTAAAAGGAAGGAAGTCAAGAAGCGCGCGTACAAGCGCTTCGATAATACCAGTCATTCAATTTTTTAATATATTCGCTACAGCCTCATTATAGCATATAGGCGTTCGTATGCAAGCGGCTGGCCTGATTTTTCTATATCATCTAATGAATCAGCTGCGTACTACAGACAGTTGCACCCGATTTTCCACATCTCCGCGTATCAGCGCGCATGTTCCCGCGGTACACCTTTGCAAACCGTCGCAACTTGAAACATGAAGCTGTAGACGCCCGTTTTCAACTGTTCTTCAAACTGCATCTCCCGTTTCGAGAAGCAGATTTGAAGCAAAGTACAAAATGAAGTTCGCGGATTTTCGTAAGAAGCGTGCACTTTTCTCCGCCCTTCTCTTTCTCTCTCGCCACAGAGCGTCCTCCAAGGGCAAAAACTGCACAAGACAAGCACGCAGATCTAAGGACAAACTACAGACGTTCATCGTCTCTCCGCCGGAGAGCGCTGTCATTACCTCCCGCATTAGGTAAGCAAGCAGCCCGACCCTTCCGCGTTTGCAAACAGACCAGAGCGTACAGCCTTGCATAGAGCGTGCGGTGAAGAGTTGGCATCCGACGCGACAGAAACTTCGAAACATTGAAATGAAAAACGAACAGGAGGGCGATTTAGGTCCAACTCCCCTCTCCACTGGATAAGAACACCGAATACGACGACAGTTGACGAACGCATTCGTCCACGTTACTCCCTCAGGTGGTACTCGCTGACGTGAGGGGTGTGAGGGTATGATGTGGCAGCGAATATGATTGCACTGCGCTCTCCACCGCTGCCTTTTATCACGAGGATCTACCGCGATACCCCTGGTCACGTGGTTATCTCCGGGCTAGTGACTGACCAGTAAGCCATGATGACGGCAGTGATACTCTGTGACGAACGTACGTCCGAACGAGACTTTTTCTTGGAAGCCAGACACGCATTGTAATAAACTGTGTTTGAACCTGCCACGGAAAGTCACGCGGTTCGTATGAGTTAAGCAACCAAGAGGAGGACGAAGGACCGATGCACGTGCAGCACGCGGCGCGAGCGGGGCCTTTCTTTCCTTTCCTTTTCTTTTCTTTTCTTTTTTTTTTTACGACACGCTCGCTGATATGGATGCCCGATTTTGCGTCTCCTTCCTCGGGCGCCACTAGACTTCGAAACACGGTTTTCCCACACCCATCGCACTCTACAATGAAAACTGAGAAGAGCCAAGCGCAAAAGGTTTAGGCTCACATTTTCGCGCCAAATACGCTAGACTAACATTTGGTAAAGACGGCCCCATATGCCCGCCGACTGTCCGAAACGCAAGGCTACCCGTCCAGGGTGAAAAAAAACGCGAATGTGACCGCCGAATCCTCTAATGTTCAGCTTTATGCGGAGCATTATGTGGAGCTTGGCGCGCAACGTAAAAAAGGGTAGACTTCATACCTTCATACTGTAGTAGCCGCTTTCATACACAGCTGTACGCAAACAACTTCCGTCAACCCCCTCCCGGGCAGCGTGTTAAAACACATAAAACACAAGGAATCAAGCGCCCCATAAACTTGGCGCTCAGAGAACTGGGAAGACACGTTCCCGAGAGCCTCGTATGTCTCTCAGGAGGTTCTGACACGTGACGTCGAAAAAGGGAAAGAAAAAAAAACGTGCGGAAGGCGACGGCGACGGTGGTTTAGTTAAGGAAAACACGGGAGGGAAGTGGCAGAAAACAGCAAGATGAAATAGGAATAACGGCAGGCGCAAAAGAGCGCGGGGCACGAGCCCTTCTCGGCGCGTGTTGTTTTAGCCGCTTCGCTGCCACCTATTCGCGCAGGGACCCGCTGTGCAGCCGGAGAAGGGACGATTCAATCAATACGCAGTTTGTCTCCCGATCGAAACGGGCTCCTCCTCGCGCTGCCACCGCTTGCGGGCATGAAACGCCACCGAGGCGCGACAAGGCCTGCGCGCCATTCGGCCATCTCAGGAGCCCTAAGAATCTGTGACGTCACCAGTGAAAGGTGGAAGCGGGGAATGAACGGCCAGGGAAGGGCGGGGCCAATGAAACGGCCGAACGCGAAGCGTTGTCCCCTTATACGATCGGTTGTTCCATATGCAGATGGTCGGCCAGGATGGTGCGAGAGCAATCGTCCTTTTGTTATTTTATATTTTCCCCGTTAACATAATTGGTTTTGAGAACCTTGTAGAGTAGTCTTGTCTTGAACCGACCAGACCGCCTGCTGAACTGCATTTTCTTTGGTAGCAAAGGCTCCGAAGAAATTCCGTGCAGAGTGTTGACCCGACACTCGGCGCAACAGCTACAAAAAGCGCCAAGGAGACGGAAAACGTACAACGATCTTCCTTTCACGGCATTGCAAGTCGAAGCATGCGGAACTTACTGGAGTTATTGCAATTTCGAATTTAATAATTTTTATTTTGAGATTGAATTGGTTGATTGTAGGGTTTCACGCGCCGACGCAACGCAGGCGATGGGGCGCGCCGTGCTGGAGGGCTCCGGATTAATTTTGATCACCTGGGGATCTTTAACGCGCCCCCAAATCTCGTACACACGGGCGTTTTTGATTTTCGCCTCCATCATAAAAGAGGCCGCCGCTGCCGGGGGATCAAACCCGCGTCCTTATTTCAAATTCTCATCCAGTTACTTATATCAGAACTGATTCACCGGCGACCCTCATGGGAACGTTTTCTAACTACTGGCCCGCGTTTCGGTGGTGAAGTTTTGCGGACCCAACAACAGCGCTTGGCCGATTCTAAACTGTATTTGTTGCTGCGAAGAAGGATACTTAGTAAGAGTCACACTTTGGTTCAGGAAATTAATTTTAAGAAGAAAAAAAACGCATCTCTCTCTCTCTCTCTCTCTCTCTCTCTCTCTCTCTCTCTCTCTCTCTCTCTCTCTCTCTCTCTCTCTCTCTCTCTCTCTCTCTCTCTCTCTCTCTCTCTCTCTCTCTCTCTCTCTCTCCCCGTCCGTCCGTCTGTCTGTCTCTTTGTACGCAAAAGAGCCAATAAGCGGAGCACAGCTGCGACCTCGCGCCGTTAATGTGATATGGCCGCGCTGACAGCCGCTCTCCGCCCGCACAAGCCTGTCGCACAGATGCACACAACACGCGCAGGCTCGGCCATCTCTCCTCCGAGTTCATATCAGTTGGCTGCGCCCCAGCGGGAATCAATGACCCTCTCGTTGCTCTCTTCCGTGTAATGATCATCCTCCTCCGTCCTTGCCCCTCACTCAAGTAAGCCTTCCCTCACCTCGCGCGGCCCCTCAGCGGCGCCGGGCTATTAGTTAATCGCGACGTCGCCCGGCGTTTAATCGCCGACGCGACGAGCCTCGAATACCAAAGCACTCTGCTCGGCAAGCTGTTCGATCGGCCCCGCTGTCTCGAGCCGGGCGCAGAATACGTGCGCGGTAGCGTCTGTAACGTACGCGCTTTGTATACAGACGGACAAGGGACGGGGAAGGGGGAGGCTTCGTTGGCGCACTACGCGCATGCGCAGCGCGTGCGGCACGTGTCTGGATGTGTAATTGCGAGTCGTCGTTCCGGCGGCGAGCTCGAGTCGGAAACCTCATCTTCAATTCCGGCTCTCATGACAAATAGATTAGCACGCAGAGCGAGCACGCGGCCGACTGCGCTCGAACCGCGACACGTTCGAACGTCACGTATTACGGGCGTGGGCGAGGAAGCGCGCGCGTTCTGTTTTTGAAGTGTTCGCTTCGGAACACAGTTTCAGAACTGGTAACAGATGGATTGCCTCGGTTCGCTTGTAATATTAGTACTGCGCACCCACTAACGGTTCCGTATTTCGAATGAAAAGAATTTAGGGCTATTTGGCTGCTTTCAATGTGATTGTAACGAGAATCCTGTTTCGGAGGCTCTTAGTGCGCGGTTTAAAGACAGGGATCTCTTCTATCTCAACTATGCGGCTCGGGATCCTGATCCGCACTACCACGCGTAGCATTATTCGACCTACAACAATCCACACAGGAACTCGAAGAGGGCGAGGGAGAGGGAAGTGTATGCGCAAATCATTTGCACCGAAAAGGTCTACGGGAAGCGTTTGAGTGGATTAATAGAAATTGGCGGCTTTGTATTAACTTAACGGCTGATTTATTTTCCCATCAAAGTGAGACAGAGCGAAAATAAATAAGAATTACGAGCCCTCGAAGACGTCATTATATGCTGAAAAAGGGGATTTAAAGGGTACAGTTCACCCTATGCCCCCGTAGAACGACATCACAAAGCGTAGCGTGCAGTTTGCCGCAAAAAACATTCCGACGACAGTCCATATAGTTGTCCGTGTCAGAAAAACGTCACACGCCCGGAGCTACCGCAGTCCATTCCACCAACCGATGATCATAGCATAGTCGCTGGAAGAAAAATGTTGGAACGCTGGATCTTCTTACGACCGTAAGAAGTCTAGAAATGCTGTCAACAGAAAAGGGAAAACTCGAGTTTCTTGAACGTCAGAGAACAGAGAAACCCGGCTGCAAACACGTTCCGGCAGAGCAAAAGAGAAACGGTCGATCGCGGTTCCCCCGTTCCCTGATCTACCGACTCCCACAGCACACCACGCACGGGCAACAAAGGCACCTCGCACCCACGGGGCGGTGATCTCTCGCCAGCCTCGTCTCGACGCGAGCCATGTGGCATATTTGCGGCCGGGTCTCGGGCGTTTATTTATCGATTTTGGGGGAGGTCGTCGCGCCGTTTCCTGTTTCTGGCAGACGCCGTACAACTTCGCGCAACCACCACCGCACCATCCCGCGAGTAGGGCGGCTAGAATACCGCGTCCTCTTTTCTTTTGCCACACCCGCCTCGGTCGGGGGCGCAAGATCGGGAAGGAGGCGTTCGTCTTTCCACTGTGCTCTTTCCCGAACCTTCGTCGCCATCGCGGTACGCATCAGGTATCAGCGCGTTGGTATACGTTCCGTCTGCTTCTCCTCACGACACGATACTAGACATACAAGCATCTCCAGGTACGACCTTACCCAACGCCAGCCATTAGTTAGGAACTGGCAAAAGCGCGACCGTCTTCCTCGCATAGAAGATCCCTATTCGAGGCCTGTGTCATCTCGGAGGTGACGTGCCCACCAAAACATCTTTTTTGTGCAACGCACCGTCTTCTCCACATCACCCCGAGGTCCCTCGGGAAGACCGCTACGACGTTGTCGCCTGAAACGGGCGACATGGTGGCAGGGGGAACTTTGGAAATCGCGCGCTCAGAAAACAAAACCTGTCGTAGCGGCAGTTAAATTTAGTTTTGTTCTCGATGCAACCAGGCGCTGCCAAAGAACGCCATTTGCGGGCAACCTTTTATTTTTGCGGGAAAGGGGCAGTTTTATCTCGATCATTCAGGCCACCTGACAGGTGCAGGGAGAGGAGGCTAGTTAAAAAATAAGTGTTGCGGGGTGAGGAGAAATCGCGCTGTTGTGATAGCTCCAAGAACAATGTGTTTTGTTTCCTCCTCCGTCCAAGCTTTCCGCGCTGTTTTTGTAGCTGTGATGTGTGCCCAACTCGCCCAACGTTTGGTTTTAGTTCGTCCTGTTTGAGCACAAAGCCATCTGAAACGGACAATGTTTGCAAGCACAGAGCTTCTTACAGAACGGCCAGCTCAGCACGCGGTATTTCGAGCACAAACTACATACCCTCGTCTGTCTCTTCTGGACAACGCAAGACGAGGCGAACTAACCAAGCCACACAATAAACAGGAAGGACGACCTAAAATGCGCGCGAGACTCGATCAAAACCACGAGACCCCAAAGAGAGTCCAAAGCCCTCCCGACTGGGATCCTTCAGTTCAATTCGGGGAAGATTTTCAGCGCTTCCCACCCAACCCACCAGGGGCGTCAGCCGACATGACAGCGCGCCTTCTTCGGCTAGGACTGCGCGAACAAGGTATTGTCCACCGCGAGTCACACACATACAAACGCAAGTGCTCCGGTTCCACGCACTACCGAGCAAACCAACTCAACATACTCCCCCTCCCTCAGGTTCCTTTATTTTTTTTTATTTCTTTGCGTCTCGCATTCTCTTGGCCATCGTCCCCCCATTTCCCGACCCCCCGAGGCATTGTGACGAACGCACGGCTCCTCCTCCGGGGCCTCCGGAAAACAGCTCCCACCGCCGAGAGCGCGACCAGCGACGTCGTGCTCTCACAGCGTTATTGTTGCTGCTCCCAAGTTCACGCCGGCTACGCCCCCCTCCTCTCCGTCCACCCTCCATCATTGCGCCCCCCGCTCGCCTCCGCGCGCGTCCATGTAATTTACGTCCGCTCGGCAATGACGTTAACCTCCTGACCCGCGCCGGTAACGTCAACGACACTGGCGGCGGAGAACGCCGCCCTCGCTGCTTCTGTTCGGAGGGGGGAAAAAAGAGCAGCGGGTCGAACCTGACTTACGCAGCCGAAGAACTCGACGGCCGATAGCGGGCTGCGGGGCGAGCGAATGGCGGGTGAATTTTTAGACCACGACGCTTCGTGATTGCTATCTTTTGACTAGCTTCCTTGACATGCGCTCTAAAGAAGCGCGGTTATTGCCTCTGACGGCATTTCACGTCAAATCAGACGGACAAACTCCTAGTGAGACAACAAACTTCCGGCAAGCTAGGGCAACCCGAAGGCTTCTCAAGCTGAAAGCATCAGGCGAAACTTTTTTCTTACTTTTTTTTTTCTAAATGGAGTAAGGTTATTACTAGACCTGCTGTTGGAGACCTCTCGTCTCTTCGTCGTCGTCTTTTGCGCAAACTTATTCCTTCGTGCATCATGAACCAACTAGCCAACAATCAAGTCCTATTAAATCAAACAACAGAGCAACCGCTAGAACGGCTCCTGCCGCTATTTCCGCCACATCATAACTGCATTCATAAAAATTAAGATTGCCACTACTGTCGCAACCATTAGCCGGCAAGCGAGTGGGAACACTACTTGTAACCAAGCCAGTTTGCACGGGGGAGTCAGGGCAGCAGCTACGAAGGCATTTCGCCACCGCTGCCGACCACCAGCCCTAGCCAAACTTTTCGCAAGATTGACAGGCATGCCCGGGAGCGATTCTGCTTTATCGCTCGCGTAAGAACTCGCCACAAAGCGCGCACAACGTTGAGCCTCTCGAAACAGGCATAGCAGGCACGCTTCGAGCGGAAGGCACAAACTATCAGAGCGACCTGACAAACCCAGTCTACTACAGACCAAGCTCAGAGGAGGTTGGAGTTAACTAACCAAGCACAAAACAAGAACGAGTGCGAAGCGTTTGAAACAGACGATTCCGAAAGTGAAACAATGGAACTAGGGGACGGAGGGGGAGAGGGATTAGAGAGTGGGGAAAAGGGGGAGCAAGTGGGAGAAAGGAGCGGCGGCAAACGCTCTTTTTTGACAAATTCTCGCCCGAGTCCGGGGTGCGGCGTGTCCTCGAGGCAGGCGGGCTGGCGATAGCGGCGCCCCCTTCCTTTTTACGGCCACTCGTAAATTTGGGCGGCTGCCGTCAACAAAAGGCGCCACTGGGTTATTTCATATCTCGCCGAGCCGACCCCGCTACCCTTCACCCCTCCGGCCGACAACTGCTGGACTTCTCCCCACAGATAGACACGCGCGCCCTTCTCTCCCCTCTTTTCGGCACCCGTGCGAGCGACGGAATCTCTCTGCCGGCCCGGGAGACTGACTGTAGCGGCATCTGGCGGAGAGCTTGTGGCACCAGCGCAGCTCGTTAATAATAAGACAACGCGCTTCGCTCCTCAATATCTCTTGCGCATAACTAAGTGCACGACACGGCTGGCAGAGGTGTGATAGTGGGAAGGAGACGTGCAAGCGGCCAATAGAGTGCATGCGCCCACGCACGCACGCACAACTGGAATACTTGCGAGTAATCCTTGTGAGCGATTTGTCAGCGAGATGTTTTTGAAGTATTTCGGCGAATAGAAAGTACTTCGCAAGGACGCGCTTTGCAATATCCCTGAATCTGCCGAACACCACAAAAAGTACCGGCTGACCCGCAATGCACGACATAAGGACGAGACTGCTCGCTGGAAACAGGCGGTAAGAAGCCACGCCCTACTTTGTCATCCGCAAGCACCGCCCCGCAATGCAGCGGACAGTCGGTATCAACAGAACGCACGGAGCAGTACACTACAGCGGTAGAAATATCGATTTAGTGGGTATATTACTCGCTACCAAACGGGGAGAGCTGGTTTTGTGTGTGCGCGTCCGTGGTCTCTTTCCCTGCTGCACCTAGCGCCCTTAGTCGCACCTACAAGAAACAAGCGCGGTTGTTGGCAAGAGGTTTATTCGGAAGACACGGAACCGGCGACCACTCGTTTACCCAGAGTCAAGCTCACGTGACAGCACGCACACGCGCAGCCATAAATATATGCTACCCGCGGCGCTATCGCTCTAAATTGAGTGAGACGAACGGCAGCCATTCGGGCCGGACGATAGCATCTCGCGCCACGGTCCTTCTTACCCCAGCGCATATTCAAGCGAGCGCGGCAGTCGGGCAATGCAAGAGCGCTGCAGGAATACGCGGCTTACATAACGTATAAGCCCGAAATGGAGATCCGCGGGCCGGGAAGAAGAAGGAAACGGGGCGGGCTGGGAGTCTCCGCCGACCGCGCGGAAATCACAAAGGACGGATGCGGAGAGATGTATGCGCGCTCTTAGCGCCAAGTTCGCCGTGGCTGGAAAAGGCGGCGCGCGAAGATAACGTCCGTCAACATCAAGAATGCGGATCACGCCGCGCCGGCTTCGCGTCCGAAACGACGACGACCCCGTCGCATCTGGCATTAGGATGCGCGTAAACCGAATGCGGGCTTCCGCGCTCGGGCCCTGTATGCGCTCACTGCGACTGCAGAGAAGGGAGAGAAAACGAAAATTTTACCGGTATATGCATCTCGCAAGCGATGGTGTGGCGGCTCGCTCGATCGTATCTAAGAGATCTCAGGCCAACGGTTTATTTAAAAAGAGACGTTTCGGCTTCCATGCGGAAGCCTTGTTCAGCGACACTGAACCAGCGAACGTAGCCACTGAACAGGGCTTCTGTATAGAACCCGAAAACGTCTCTTTTAAGGGCGAAGCCCCTCAGGGGCTCGGGCTGTCGGCGTCTCATGTCGTCATCGAAACCGTCGTCTGGTGTCGTCACGGTACTAAAACATTCGTTTACGCCTCGCGCTAGAATGCTTCGCGCTTCTAAGATACGAGACTTTTACAGCAAAGCTGTGTACCGCCAACCCACAACGGTATCATCTCGGTTGGCAAAAACGCCAAGGCGCCAAGAATACACTTACACACTGCACGTTTCGCCCCTCCCCAGGTTTCCCGTTAGTGGGAATGACCCAATATTTTTAATAAACCTTCCGCCAGCAATCGTCCACTTTCTAACTTTAACTAACGTTCTACCCTACAAAGCAAGATATCGTCAAACCCTATTTTTTCATGATCGTATGTTCCACTTTCTGCTTACTTTGTTTATTTTCCTTATTTGCCGTATGCGTTAGCAGGCAGTTCAGGATCCGGAAGCCCTGGAATTATTGGGTCATCCCAGCGCGGAACGCCACGTGAGAGAACGGCTAAGAAACTCCGGATTATCCTCAAAGGGAACACAGGTGATCAGAAAGCTACTGAACGGACAAAGCTTTTACGGACTACCACACCCACAGCGTTATTAAGAAGTATCTTTATTTGTCCGGTGCACAAAGACTGAGTGTCCCTCGCTGCACCAACACTCCCGGATAACACGGGCGTTGCGCCGTTAAAACCAAGAAAAGTTCCTTTTATCGCCCTATCTGCCCGCAAAGGAGCGCGGTATCGCTCTCCGATCCAACTGGTGGTATCGGGATCTCAATGAAAATTTACCACCCGTTCCGAAAGGAAGTTGAGAGAATCGCGAAGGCGACGATTTTTCGCGCACTAAGTAAACAATCTACGAACGATGTAAATGTATACCAATACATGATTTGGCAGATAAAGGTTTTTTAATGATGTCTTATCCAGAACTGTTCTTTTTTCGCGATTGTCAACTGACCATTTCAACACAACAGAAGCCCGCTTTCACACGTGTAGAATCATCTTACTGGCTAATTGTCACGTAATTTATTTCGGGATACTTTTGATAACGCAATAGTTAGAGTCGCTTTCCCTAATCATGCCGTCTCCGTAGACGGCCATGCTTCACTGCAAAACGGGCAATGTGGGAAAGCCAGCTTCCAAAGACCAAGCTTACACCGATACTTTGAAAGTCGGCTGCGCCTCTAAACACAAAACATTGCTGGAAAGACAGTTTCCCAGGAGCAAGTCAAGCCCGTCATATCAAAAAATGAAGGGCCTAGGACCTTTATTTTATTTTTATGGGAGCTTTTGGGTCGGCCAACTCGTCTAACGGGAAATTCATGATTAGTTCTTTGACAGGACGGCATTGGTCCCACTAAGAAAGCTTTCGCTTTAAAGAACCGCTTATTTTATCCGGTCTATTAACGCTTCTACTTTCTCTGTACCAACAAAGAATTTATGGACGTACTTCAAATACACACGGTGGGTATTGTGAATCCTCACCATTCTAAAGCAAACACGGACGTACAGCACTATATACATTAGCGCTCAACGAAGTTTGCGCGAAAGCGGCCGGCAGTCACTATTTAGCTCATACTTCACACGAAACTAGCCTCCAAGCAACGACACTTCCCAAACGCAGAGCAGGAGAACGCATCGGCGCGCTACACTCTTCCCGGCCGACCGCGTTCTCCGGTTTCAAAGGACGACAGCCGCGTGAAACACGGCGCCATTCCAGGGGTCCATTACCGCGCGGCGGCCCACAAACAACCGAATAAGCCGCGGCCAGCTGACAACACCCGCCTGGCCCCGCAGCCAAAACCTTGCACGTGCCACCTCCGCCGAGCGAGCAGCAAAGACAAAACACAGGCCCGTTTCCGCCCCTCCCGAAAGTGAGAAGCGCGCTTCGACGTCCGCGGACGCGACGAGAACGTGCCTTGACGGCGGCAGCCGCACTGTTTACCGAAGCCCCGCTTGGGCTCTCCTTTTTATCTCGGAGCCCAGTGCCCGAATCGCCAAGGAGCCACTCGTGGCCCCCCCCTACCCATAAGCCCCCCATCATCTTCTTCGAGAAGCGGAGACGTGTCTGCGCGAAAGACCTCCTCGAGTCACGTCCCACTTAAAGGCCCGCTTTCCCTCACTCCCGGCAGCCGATCGAGCCAAGTACCAAATGACGTGTCCATCTCCGCCGTGGCTGAGGAACGAGAAGGAAATATTAGGTCGGAACGCACCAGCCACAGTCGGTCTTCTCTCGCGCGCACCACATTAGCCCACCACCCCTCCCTCCCCATTTCTCGTTCGGAAGCATGACCGTGAGGTTCTCCTGCCGCAGCCATCTGGAAACCACATCGTGGCCCCGCAGAACAGACACGGGGCCATCCATTTCGAAAGCGAAGGTCCGCCTTCCACGGCAGGCTGCCGGAGGAAACAAGGTGAACGTTTTCGCTTGCCGCGCGTGGTGAGGCAGTGGTTGCAGGCAGGGTGGTGGAAAAGGACAAAACGGGTCGTGGATTGCGAGGTAGGACAGTCGCCATGGCGGTGGCAACCATAGCTGCAGGCTAGCTGGCCTTTCACGACGTAAATTTACCTGACAGAACAAAGGAAACGGTTTGGCTGCTCCGACTACACACTATCGGGAGAAAGGAGCATAGATTAGCGCTCATAAAGCAGCGTTGCCGACACTAAGGGTATGTGCTTATACTCTCTTGGTTGCAATAGTACTTCGCTAGGCTTCAGAGTAAGCGCACATACTTCTTGCGGTCGACCCCCACAGTGCTCACGCTGTGGTCAACCTCTTTACAGACAAATGACTGCTTTGACTGGCCATTTTACAAAGCAGTGTCTCATTTACATCTTCGGGTATACTGACGCATTAGTAGCTGTACGGGCAGGACGGCTCAGCACGCAACGCGCAGAGACAGGCAAGAAATGTTGCGTTGGCCCTCTCTGAGACGTACTTTAAATATCCATTACGTCAGGAATGCGTACAATCTACACCACAATTCTCTCACCGATTCAAAGATGTGGAAGACTGACACTCCACTGCAGATTTCTCGAGGACTATTAATGCTCACATATCTCTTGACAACATGTTTCGGCCTGCTGATACTGCAGGCTCATTATTCTGCAGTATGAAGGATTGTTTTCTTTAAAACTCGTCTACAACAGCCTCGCCTCTCCATACCAGCTAATAAGAATCCAGACCTTCTGTACCAGAAGCGTTTACACTTCCTTTCCTTGCATTTGGTTTTCGATTCCCGGTACCTGCACAGTTTTTCGCCAGAGTTCAGCAACAAAAACGCGTTTCTTTTCTTTCTCAGTAGCCCGTTTTAATACAGTGGGCCCTGAGCATTGGTCCTGGAATCACAACTTCCCGGTCTCCGCAGCAGGACAGTAGCAGCCCTCTAATGATGCATCGCCTTGTCTCTCAAATCCAGCTTATGTTCTCCCGTAACACAACAAGCACGACTCTGCCACCGCGGACGTAAAGGCGAAAGACAAGCACAAAGACAGAATCCAAGCAGCAAGCGGAGGGAGGGCGGACACACCCGGAACTCGTCCTTCCCTTCGCCGACGTCGTCGAGCGGGCGACCGCTGTGCGAGCTGAGCGCAGCGTCGCCGCTCGGTCGACGACGATGCCCGCTTCGCGCGGTCAGCCGACCCAGAACAGGCTCGGCGACAGAGCAGCGAAAAGGAAATTAAAAGCGAGCCGACGGCCGTGTAACAACACAACAGGACCACTCTCCACCGGAGGGGAGAGCAATGCGAAAAAAGAAGACGAAGGCGCACCAGCCCCTTCTTCTCTTTCCCCGAGCTGTCGGAGTGACGGTGGTGCGACGGGAACACGCAAAAAAACGCAGAAGTGTAGCAACCACCGCCACCGCCGGCCGTACCACGGAGGAACCCCGGCGAGATCGCGCCGAGAGCAGTCGCAGCTACAACGACTACGACTCGACGACCGACGGGGCAGGCGGGGAGAGGAGGAATGACCAATGGCCGCCTCCTCGCCACTCTTTCTCGTTTCGAGGGGAGCCCAAGGTCCTTGCACCCGCGAGGGGGGACGCAGAAAGGCCACTCACTCAAACTCGCGGCGAGGTGGCAGCGCCGGGAGGGGCTTCTTGCGCACAACACGGCCGATGCTGCGGCAGCATCCGCGCGCCCACTTGAAGGAGCCTCCCTCCCCTCTTGCAGCTGCGAAACGGACAACGCGGCCGGCCATAAACAATCGGACGATGACGACCCGTCGAACGGCCGTCCAGTCCAATCCGCGTGGTCAGCGAGTGTCGGTGTGTCTCGGACGCTGCTCGTTCCTTGAGTGTAATAGAGCGCGTGGCAGCAGCGACATGTAGTCATCGATACCAGAGAGACTAAAGCCTAGTGGTCCCGGGGGCTAATATGGAATATTAGGTCCAGCTGAATTTGAGAGTACTCGTAAACCAGGCTACTTGAATGAGGATGCGCCAAAAAGACAGGCAAACGAATCAAAACAAGCATGGGAGCATACCAGCTTCTCCACGGGGGCTAACCGAACTCACTATCACGGCGACACTTCCGTATTTTCATTTGATTTGATTGATTAACGCACCGACGCAACGCAGGCGATGAGGCGCGCCGTAGTGGAGGGCTCCGGATTAATTTTGGCCACCTGGGGATCTTTAACGTGCGCCGAAATCTCGTACACCCATATTTTCATTTCGGATTTTGGGGTATAACGAGCTGGAGATATACACCGGGGCTAGGGCCGTATTGGAGGACTCCGGATCAACTTTGACCACCGGGGGATCTTGTAGGCTGCGCCGAAATGTCGACCCACGGCCGATTTCGCTTCACAATTTTCATCGCGGCAACGTACGAGAGGTCCCTTTGCAGGCTCTTCCCTTTGTAGCCCATTTCACAAGCTGCGCGGAGGTCAGCGGGGAAACGGAAATGCCCTTCCAAAGCCCCAACGCCTATTATCGCATTTCTTCAGCAGACCCCAGAAGATCGTTGCGGTGAGCGGCGCAGATTAACCGAGAGCGGTGTAGCCGCCACGCTTCTCCACACAGCTTGTGAAATAAACAATAGCTTTATGACTTTTAGTTGCGGATTTGGTCATTTATGTACAAGCACCTCCTAGCCTTGATGACTAAATCGGTGAGAAGCGGCTACAAGGAGAATGAAAGGACAAAGCGGCTAGTTAGTTCATTCCGATCCACACGTGGCATGTTCGGAGTGCCACTTGGAAATAGCGATTAGAAAAAATAAACGCCGTCTGAAACCTACAGAATACAATGCCAAGTTTTGTGGGGCTTCCCGGTACCCGGAAGTGGTTTGCCGAAATCAACACCAAGTCTCGGCGGAATTTTCTGTCCAAAGGGCACGGAGTACTGAACATCGGATCGGCCTGTGTCATCTCAGTGACAAGGCCTTTCGAGCTCCTCCCTTAGTTACCGAACAGCGGCGGAACTCATGGGATTATGTATCAATGCCTACCAAACAGAGCCAACAAAGCCAAGACCTCAACACCTAACGATACTAGGGTAACCCCAATGTTTGGCAATTTTTGCGACGTCAAACGGCTTCTACCTCAAATTACATCGATAGCGTGGTGCACCGTACAAATTGTTACTGATACATTATACGCATCACCAACGCTACCAGATCCCAGGTTGTGTGTCTGTGCGTGCGTGCGGGACGGTATCCAAGTGGGGCGCGGAACTACAGGTGCAGCCATGAGGGGAGAACATGAAAAGGCTGAAGACAATGAGGTGAGTTGCACATAGCAATATTCCGATAACCAACGGCTGATAGTGGCGCTGATGCGCGTACACGTGTCTTGAGCAAGGTGCACTCATGTTGCATGGCTCAAAGGCGACACAAACAAAGGCGGTCCCGTTCAGAGGTGTCCCCGTCGCGACCCCCCACAACTCGGCGGCAGAACAACTCGCCTTCGCAGCGGTGACGTCAGGCTTTCTCGCGCATGCAGTCACCGCTGATCCTGGTAGGGGAAAAACGAAAGAAGAAGCGAAGGTGACAGCAGAGCGAGGTGACACGGAGCCGAAACGCGACGACCCGCAGCGGTGCACAGACCGTCTTCGTCAGTCCCCCACGGAGGGAACAGCAGTGGAACCAGCACGCGGCCCTGCGGAAGCCCGTCACGACGCTGTTGGCCTCCCGGCAAGACAAGTCCAGTCAGCCCGGCCTGTCCCTCTCTCGGACGTGCCAATGCCGCCAGAGCACTCCGTATAACGGCGAGTGACGCGCAAACCCCGGAACCAAAAAGAAAAGGAAGAACGACTTGATGGAAGGAGAAGGGTAGACGGTTCTCGGGCGATGTGAAAAGAAAGAGTTGAGACGCGCATTCGAAAGTTTGCAGCAGTCGATGGGGAGAGGAGTCGCAAGCTATGCTTGCTGTCCATGACTAGGGAGGAACTGACGTGACGCAACCACATCGTGCAGAACTCTGGTTCGTCTCGGCAGTTCGAGATTTCAGAACGTGCGCGTCACAGCTTGTTTTGTGACCGTTCCTTCGTCGAAGCATCGACATACACTGTTTGCTAGCAGTTCCTAGGCTTCGACCGGTGTAACTGGCGTTGAGTAACGAAAAATGCTTTCCTCAACTTTATGGCCCCAAGGAAATTTGAATTGCAGTGGAGTGCAGGCCTCTTGCTTGCATTTTTTGTGGCCTACAATAAATGTTGAGAGAGATGGTGCTTGTGCGAACCACCACTTTGTGAGATCTTGTTTCTGTTTGTCCTGCAAAGGATTAAAACGTCCTTACTTAGACCTACGTTCAGTAAAAGCCGTTAACCCGTTTCTTGTTCGAGCTTCGCTACGCCTTAAAGCAAGACCTAAAAGACTTAAAGCAATTATATTCACAACAAACTACCACTAGAAAACGACAATACGAATAAGAAGAAAAGAATGAGACAGCGTAGTTGTAGTTCCCGCAGTCCGCTTGAACCAACTAAAAGCCCATTCGAATACTTCAAACGCAAAAACTCGATCAAAGAATACGCGTCTCCGTCATTTTCTAAACAACTTCGCCATCAGAATTGGGCAAACAGTAACGTACCGGAAGCAAGGTCTTAACCGACGCAGAACCCCGGGCAAATAAATGTTCGTCACTGCGGCGGAGCAAAGCTTGAGAGCGCCAGGAGGAGGACTAAACATGAGCGACGCACTCAAGCGCTATCTCCATCCTACCTGAACCAACTTCTACTACTAAACTACCTTTTGCCGGTTCTCGCAAGAGCATACTCATCCCCCGGCACACGGCGGCGCGTCGGATACGGGCGCCATCTTTCTTCCGTGCCTTAGCATATCGGCCGCCTAGATCAAGACAACCACCCCTCCCCCTTCACCCCCGGCGGAACCTCGCAAGGCTTCTCGCTCGCTCCCCCAGCCTCGCCGCCGCCGCCACTCCCCGTGTTTCCCGCGTCGTTCGGCCAGACGCGCTGGCGGCGGAAATATGCGGGCGGCGCGCTTTGATCTCGGCCGATGGGGGCACCACGTGTGATCAAACCGGTGTGCTGCACCACGCGGCAACGCCACCTCCCCGACAGAGATGCCTGCCCGTGCAGCTGTACCTTTCGCTCGCGTCAAGGGCCATCGGCCACGACGAAACCGCGTCTCTGTCGACCACCACGACGCCCCTTGCCCCGGGTAACTTCAAAGGCGGCGGTCGAAGGGGTCGCGCAGGGCTGCCCCGAGGCCTTCTCTCGATGGTGGTGTGCGCGTGTGAGTGCGATGTTCGGAGTGCGCGATGGGAGGGAGGGGTAAAACTTTTAGCACCGCCTAATTAGAAATGCCGGCGGCGGCCGCACATTCTCCCCCCACCACTTCCCTGCACGACAAAGCTCACACCTCGCCGACTGACCGGGGCAATCGCGGCCGCGCCGTCGTGGCCGTACGCGAGTCGTGCATCCAGGTGAGCTGATTCGAACACGACGCCGTCCCTGCCCGCCTTCAACCCGGGGTGATTCGATGGCACGGAGAACGGCTCACTGCAACTGTCTCTCTCCGCAGTCTTCATTTTGACAAATTGGAAACGCTTTGTTTCCGAACTTGAAGGGAGAAAAAAAGGGGGCACACAACGAGAAGAAGCTAGAAAGGTTCACACAAAGCCTAATCTAAAAATGTTCTTTGTAGTGTTCTTCTGCTCGTGCAATCCTTCTCACAAGACTGGAAGGCGTGAAGTCGCAAAAACGATCCATGCGAATAACCGATCGGCAAACACGTAACCTAACACGATCAGGATTACCTTTCCTTTTGACTTAGCGCGTATTTTTATCAATACATACAATAGGATTCACGCTTAAATTGCGATGTCTGCCAGACCACACGCAACCACTTAGCATTTCTTTTTCATTTAGCACAGTCATTCCTTCCACCGAATAAAAAGGTTTTCACTTACCAAACAAACAGATTCGCGAACAGGAGATCAGCGCTTCAACGAGAAAATCGTCGCGGACACGGCCACTCCATCACGAGCCGCGGGGCCGATAGCGACAATTTGGTTACTTCGTCGTTAGGCCTACAGCGTTCGATATAAGCCGAAGTGCAGTTTCGGCCGGAGATAACGAACCGACCGGCGGCGGCGCAAACCGAGCCGCTGGCAGAGCTCACTCCTAATCGGTCCGGATTTTGCGCTAAGAGCGAGCGCGCCAGGAGGCCTGGGAGCCAAAGGGCGCGCTTCTTGCTAATCAACGCTGCCCCCATAATTGATTCATTAGGCTGGACACAGCGTCACGCGTCGTCCGCAGTGCTAGGCAGCTCCCCCACCACGGCGTAGCGAGCTTAGATAACGTCCTCTGCCTAGTTAGGTGCAGCGCAAATAAGCTAGCCCGGCGGTGTAACAGCAATGTTTTGTTTCTCTTCTTTTGCATGCAGGAAAGCAACTGGTTTAACGACTGGTCAGCGAAGCTACTAGTCTGCAGAGGATAAGAATAAAACGAGCCGGCGAAGAAGGGTTTCCGAGTGGCTGCGTAACCCTTCAAGGGTCGCTGAACCACGATAAGGAAGCAACCACAGCAAGCTGCAATGATTCCAACAAGCCCTAGTTATAACGAAATCGCTTTATTCGAACTCTGGCATCACCGGAAGTTAATCACGCTCCCGGCTGCAACGCACGGGAAACGTCCTCATACAACGAAGTACCGGTTATAACGAAGTTAGTTTTTTTTTTCAGGTCTTGATATAACAATGGTTTATATTTGCATGCCCGAAACAACCATAGTACACGGTGAGTAAACACGTTTAGTCGACGAGGCTCAGTTAAAACAATGCCATGGCACCTCAGTTCTGGCGTCCTTACAAATGCGGGGCGTCACTACTCCTTTTCGTGCCGCCACAGCGAATACCGGTGCTACTGGTCGGATTCCTTTCCTTTGCAGCAACGAAAGCTGTTTGAGAACAGCTCTAAATAGCGACATAATAAAAACAAAGCGGACCGAGAATCTGCTGCACGCGGCCAATCACGGCGAAGTATAGCGTTCCGTGCCGGCGACCGCTTTCGCACTTCCAGGAACGACGGAATTACGAAAAAAGGTTTTAGTCAGCGCCGTTTCAGGGCCCCTTAAAGCAGTCTTACAATCATTATAAGATTCATATTTGGGTATATAAACTATTCTTCGGTACTGCGGCTCTCGCCGAGGGGCTTCGCCCAAACCCGTCTGAATGTGTCGTTTGGTACGCCTTCGCACCAGGGTGAAGGATGATCCAGCACACCGTGGGCACGCTCCGGACGTCGCATTTTACACGGAAAAGTGCCTATACATCGAGTTGGGGTTTTAGAACACAGAGCGGTATTATTGTGGCCATCCGTCCACAATGTGAAAGGGCAAGCACCGCGGTTGCATGAGCAACCACGCGGACACAGTGCACCAACACTGACTGCGTCGACAATCAATAGACCTGCTTTGCCGGACAGCTTTCGCCTGACTCATAACGCTGTCAGAAACGTTTAACGGCCATCCTTCCTGACAGTTTTGAAGTATCGTTTAAATCAATAGCATTTTTCTCACAAAGATATACAACCGCATGGTGCGGGCCACACAGCAACGACGGCTACATCAGCCACGATGATTTCCAGGCTCACTGCAAAAAGAAACTTCCTTAAGAAAACGAAACTTGCAGCGCATCGATAGCAGATCGCACCCGCTTTGAACGGAGCATCGCTTACAACGAGGTCAGTTCCTAGTCCCGAGACCTTCTTTGTAACGCAAGGATTAGTGTAGCTGAGTTTTCTCGGTTGGCGAAACGGCGCCCTGCGCGCGGAACATGCCCACCAGCAGTCACGAAGATGCACCACCACTACGGACAGGAAGAGGGGAGATGAAAGAGGGAGAGAGAATGGGAGAAGAAGAAGAGTTGCTCGGCGGCGGCGTCCGATACGACTAGTCCGGCGCGTCCAGCGGGCCGTTTGCTCGTCTAATTACAACGGACAAGAAGCCGAAACGAAAGAAAGGCGGCACGCACTCTCTTCCGACGCCACCACGACCGGCACGCAGCAGCAGGCCAGGTCGAAAGAGGACGAGAGGGAGAAGCACCGACGCAGCCCTCTTTCCCCGAAGGGCGTGACGAGAGAGACTGACCCCGACGAAACCAGCGCGGCCGCCGCCACGATGCGGCCACTTGGCCCGATGACGCGAGGAGACCAGAGGTGGGTTTGGGCAGGCGATGCGCGACAAACATTGTGGCTCCGAGGTGCGAAGTGGATTGCCCGATTGCAGCGCATACATGAAGTCACACTCTACCAGTAGTAGAGGAAAGGAGGAATGCGACAAGTGTGAGCGGAAGTAAACCTAACCCGACCGAGGATAAAACGTCTTCCGCCCAATGGTCGCCTTGAAGACGAAGAATGTGAACCTTCAAATGAACTACAGAACATGCGCGATCGCGCTGCAATCGTGCGAAATCGTATCATACGCCACCCAAATCACGCGCGACCGTTTCGGGTCTCTCAGAAACTTGGCCTTCTGTTTTCCAGCGTGTGAGCTCTACGGCCACACCGAACGTCTAATTTGTATAATCATGAATGAAACACAAAATACATTAAAAGCAATTACATCATCTTATTATTCATTAAGCTAAGATGCTCGGTTTTGAAGGCGACGTCTATACGCCTCGAGCGCGGCCTGTAGGGGCGCCACTGAAATCCCCCTAGCGGCCCGTTTCGAAAGCAGGCGCGGGAGTCCCCGGCTCGGTCCCCCCTGTCGCCGTTGCTTTTGGGGCTCGTTCAAGACAGCGATTTACCGTTTGTCCGCGTTAGAAATACCAAATAACGTGGAGCAGGCACTCTGTTTGCAAGCGTGGTGTGTTCACGAGAGTATAAACGTTTATGACGCGATCTTAGTGAGATCTATATGAGCGCCGGGCGTGTGTCACAGGCCGGCGTCCCGAAGCCAGCATTTGCATGCAGCTGATTGCAATTCCGCTGCCCTGAAATTTAGTGGCAGTATCTCCGTAAGCAGTGTTTCCTCCGATGGTCATGTTGCGGCCATACACACTATGATGTAAATCGACTTTGTGCACTTACAAAATCCAGCGGAGCACTCATGCCTGACAGCACGCAAGTTACGCCTGCCAATATCACATAGCAGATATTGATCCGTACCATGAAAAAGCCAATGCGGCATACATTTCGCAAACATTGTACCAAAGAAGTACGATGGATAATGCAAAATTACACTCCGGAGTCAGCACACGACGACAAATTTAATGCTGGGTCGCCTTGTCCCGAGGTGAGCGCTCGCAAAGATTCATTTGTTACATTTATCCTCCACGAGAAACGCGAAGACGGGTTTATAGAGTAATTCGCGCCCGCGACCAAACTCTTCTTCGAAACATCGTCATATGACACGGGGAGACTGCAGAATCTAGCATAAACCGAAATCAGAACCTTTATCAGATACGACACTCTTCCAACGAGCCCGTGTGTACGAGATTTCGGCGCACGTTAAGGATCTCAAGGTGGTCAAAATTAATCCGGAGCCCTCCACTACGGCATGACTCATCGTCTCCGTTGCGTCGGCGCGTTAAATCCTGCAATCAATCAATCAACTCTTCCAACGACACCTCGTATCGCTTGTGAACTGCCTACCTTGTATTCTTCAAAAAATGCGTCCGCCGAGTGATCAGCCGTTCGTTGAAGGCGAAAAACAAACGAAAAGTGAACACGCAGCAATTGTGTGTGCGATTACTAAAAACGTTAAAACGGTCATTCGTTGATTTCGCTCCGCATTTGTAAACAACGATAGTTGAGCGTCCTCCTCCTCACCCCCCCCCCCCCCCCCCCCCATGTCTAGCGATATATCACTGCATTTCGCATCTAGTTGGTCTGGTGGATACTACCTTGCTCAAACAAACGTCTTTAGCATTTGAGAAGCTGCACTCGTTTTTTTTTTTTTTTTAATTCCCGTACGACTATTCTATCTATTCCTGACTTGCAGACCATTGATTTTCCCGTGGTTTCATTAACATATACCTTGGTTCTTACTATAAGGCATGAGCGGGCACATATCTGACACTGCACATCCTTTGAGTGTATTAACATTCTCGCGTGGCTTATATTCCCATAAAAGGCACAAGGTTTTGTCAGCTATTGGGTTATCACATCCCCGAATCATATTGTTCTACGACGTACATAGAAGCAAAGCCGCATTTGTTGTCTGCGCTGCAAAACAGTGCCAATATGAGGTCTAAACGAGGCGACAATAAATAGAATTCACTTGTGCTGACGTGTTCGAAGGTGACAGCGGTGATATGCTGCTACCGTCGCCGACGCCCGCAAGAGCGGCCACGAAGCGCGCAGAACCGCCTCCCCGCGGGTAGCTCTTGTTGGCGTTAGAGCGCTCTACCAAGACGCAGCTGTTTTTTTTAAGTGCCCTATACGTGCAGTTAGCTTACAGACGTCACCATAACAAGTTGTTTAGTGCGGGAAAAGGCAAAGAGAAGCGAAAGAGAACCAAAACACTGCATGACCGCCTATCAGCCACGCAGCGCTAATCCCGCAAACGCCGCGGAGAAGCGGCAGCAGGCGGCGCAGCGATCGCGAATCTCGAGGCGTATAGATCGCACTCCCATGACGGCTTTTCTGGAATCCGACGCCGCAGGAGTGGCGCGGCGCACACAAAGAAAGTCTACCACTGAACAAACCAAGCTCGACACGAAGTGACGGAACTCGAGACTTCATCGCAACAATGAGTACCTTAACATCTCAGCGGGACATGGAAATCGATTTGACTGTTTATGCATTTTAATGTAAGCTTGAGTGGGAGGTAAGTCGCGAACATTTTAAGAGAACAGCTATCCGTTTTTGTCGACTTGGTAATACGAAAGGCAGAAAGCGCCACCTGTGGTAGTACGAGGTTTCAAATGGAGAACCAGTGTATAGTTCTGTGGAACATAGCCACCGGTTACGAGCAAAAGCGTCGGCCCCAGGACGACTCAGTAGATTCACGAGTCGCGAGAGCAAATCTCGCGTTCTTTGATTCGCACATTTCCGTGAAATTTCCTGTCGCCACCAGGGTGTCCGTGTTTCTCTCACCGTCCTTCGCTTCCGTACATTCCACCTGAAGGTTTCCCAGCCATGTCCGGTTTTCGTTTAACCACGGGAGGGTTGTTAAATCAGGTGTGAAGACCGCTTATGTCAGTCCAGCCGATACAGAAAACCGTCATAGTTCCACTGATTCGAAAACCCAATGTGCCGTAGCATGCACATTGGCGATTCTCAGGATCCCTGTGTTGCGTAGAGAGGTTTCATGCGTGATTTTTTTTTTTCCTTCTGCCCCTTTGATAATTTCCAGGGTTAGCGTGCAAACCAAAATGCAGGTACTGCCAACCACACTGTAACGCTGCAGTACTTCCTTAACGAGTCGTTTAAACGTAGGCTACAAGTTTGCGCAGCCCCCAGTTAGCGGGAACCACAAGCCTACACGGTGCGTACGTACCTAGTTTTCCGTAAAGCGCGTTGTAAATAAGGTAGAAATAAAACCTACACAGTTCTATACAGCCCTTTGCATTTTACAAGTTACCACATAACGGGATACGTGTTTGCGGTCGTGAACAATTAAAAAAGAATTGGGTTTAGAAGCGTCTAGACTTTGATGTCCAAAACTATGACTCGTCCCACGATGTGCGCACCACCGTTCAGCATTTCCTTTGAAGTTGTTCGGGCACCATAAAGCTGAATAAGTAAGCAGCAAACCCTGAAAAAAATTCTGAATGCCTGAATTAGCAATGAACCGAATTGACCAAAGTAACAAGAATTGCGATTGAAGTGGCGGCAGCAAAATGTCGGCTCCCGTCGCATTCAATTTAAGGATGTCTTGACAGCGTCATGGTTAGAGAGACTGTTTCATTATGACGTGAAAAATCGTACAGCAGCTATAAAGGAAACAGCGAGTAAACAAACTAACCTACCCCGACTTTGCAGGGTCTTACACCGCCCGAAATCCTTACAACTTGCGTTGTACTTCTGGTTCTTCTGGTTCGTTGTACAACCCGGCCGCAAACAGCAAACAGTAAAACAAAGGAAACCGACGCGGGACTCACATTGGATTCGTGGCATTCCAGTAAATATCCGCCAGCCGTACGCAGGATACATCCACCGGTAGTGCTTCAATAATCGCCAACACGAAGAACAGCAGGATCCAAGGCATGGTGATGACGGACTTGGGACGGCCGGTCTGGGTTCTCTTCCCAAGACCTCCCTTTCGCGTCGTTCTCACAGGAGCCTCAAAATCCCGGACGAAATAAAAGAAAACGTCGGTGTGGAGTTTGCCAAAGTCGCGACGCGCAGATTTCTTCTTCGCACGATACAATGGCGCACACACACACCGCGGCCAAGGAAACTGAAAAAGTGACCCGGAGCACTAGACACTGGCCACACGACTACGAAGAGGCGTTAGCCGGCCACGCAGGACGACCAACGAGCGTACGGTGCCGCGCGGTCGTGCCTCGTGTCGCTGGCCATCCCGGCGACGACTTCGAACGATGGCCTCTCTCCCGGGAGTTCACTCCGGCGTGGTCGGCATTCCTTTCCGAGGCGCAGAGTTCGCGGCGCAACGTCCGGGCCAAGAAGCCGTCAATTACTCGGCTGGCCGAGTTCGTCAAGAACGGTCTGCCTTCCCTCGGGACCGTCACTCAGCACGGAACATCGGAGCAAAACAGCGTCGGCTCTGCTCAGTCGAGTCGTGGCGTTGCCGGTCGTTCAAAACACAGGCGCGCGACGAACGGCGTCCCCCGAACACAAGACGAAGAGATCGGCGCTTCTTTCCTCGTGCACTCTGTCGTCGCCCCCACTCGAGAAGAAAAGAACGCAACAGGCCGCTGCAGCGCGGCCCAGAGAATAAATAAAAACACGCCGCTCGGAAGCGCCCGGAACGAAAACAAGGTTCGCGCCGACTCCAAAACTGCCGGCTGCGGATCAGCAGCAGCTTGGAAGCCAACTGACGCCCGGTCCGGCAGCCGACGGACCGGTTCCGCTGCCGCCGCCAGGGGAGCGACAGCGCGCCCGGGCGCGTTTGACCAATCGGAAGCAGCGGACGGGAGCGGGGCGCGGCGACGTCACGGGGATTTGAGCCCAGCATCCGGAGACGTGCCCGTACGGAACGACAAAATAGAGAAATAAATGCGCGTGGACGGAGAGGGGAACCGGAGGCGCGCTGGGCGAGCAACAGGAGGGTGGGGTGTCGTCCGAAACGGCGAATCTACCTGGCGAAGAGATGTGTTGCTGGCCCGCTCTCGCTTCGCGCTTATTCTTTTCTTGAACGACGGAGGCTTGCTCTTCCTTTCTTCTTTCCTTCTCTTTTTTTACCCTGGCTGATTTGTTTTGGAAAGCGTGTTTTTGTGCGTTCTGTCTCTCTCCGGCTATACAGCTCTGCTGCTCGTACTTTTTTTGAGTGTGCCACCTTGAAAGAAACTGTCGGGTGGTCGCTTTTTTCGCTTAATTGTTGCCTTCTCTTTTACTCTGCTGTTGTAAATCTCACCTTCAATTGAACCATCAGATTTGGTCGTTTGTGCCTCAGCGCTCTCAGATTTACCGGACTACTGTTGCGTATAGAGTTGTTGCTTGAATATTTCTCCGCTATTACTACTGACGTCGTGCGCACGCCCGAAATCTTGGAATCAGCCATTTGAACGCGCTTTATTTACTTCTTGCTGTGTTCATTGACTTTGGTTTCCTTGTTACTTGTTGTTATGAAGCTTTCGAGGATTCTCCCAGTACAAGAGAGTGAATTGCTGGGCTAGGTGGTTCATATTGTTCAGAAAAGGGGAAACCAATCAGCATAACGCAGGAAAAGCCTCCTCTTCTTGCCCTGCGTTCTGCTCGCTGGTTTCCCCTTTTCTGAACATTCTCCGAGTACTCCTTTTTTTTTTTTCCTTCACAAAGGTGCACCACTGAAAATGAATGCATGCAACGCAGTTTTTTTTTTTTTCTCCATTTTTATCTTAGGCATTTCTTGTGCCCTGTCTGGGGGTTCCATGCTCCCTTCATCCACATAAGCATAGGATAACAGGTGATCACAATGCCTCTAAGATGCAACATGTCTCTTCCGCTGCGTTACATAATACCCCGTTCCGTTACATAATGGTTACAACAGAAAAACGCAACGCCTTCCTTCGAGTTTTCCTTGCTTTTTAATTTCGTTCTTTTTTTCTTTTTCAGAGTTCTGCACAGGTGCTAGCAGAAACGATACATTGAGAATAATTCAGTTGCGAATGTTATGCTTACCATCCTTTTTTTTACATGAAAGAGCGGTCGAAGAAATCGCAGCTGCGTTTCAGATCCCGAAACACTGCCGATCAGCACAGAAAACCCAATTTGTTGTTCAATGGGCAGCACATCATAATGACGTGATACGCTGGCGTCAGTACGCAATGTTACAAGCTCAGAATGCTTCGTCACGATTTCATTCACAAACTGAAACTTGAAGGAGTCTAGCGACGTGCCAGAAGTTCAGCATTACTCTCGTAGATTCCCACAGACTAAACCACGAGCACGAGGACGTCGTATACCTGCTCCTTCTGCGACAAGTGTTCGTGAAGTGGTAGCCCCCCCCCCTCCCTCCCTCCCTCCCTCCCTCCCTCCCCTCCCTTTTCTCTCTCTCTCTCTCTCTCTCTCTCTCTCTCTCTCTCTCTCTATCAAGGAAAGGGGGTGTTGTCTGTTGCGTTTAATGGAAGGAAACCGACCACAAGTTTAACCCGCGCTCCCATTTCGCTCGCACATCCTTAAAACTTGTCTGTTTGGCTCACGTTACTTTACCTCAACCGTGGTTTGCGCGGCTTTACAATTCATCTGGTCAGCCTCCACTTAAACTACACTTATCCTTACGGACAGCCTCGCTGTTGTGCTGCTCTAATGTGCTCTGTCGTAGTACACCCTTCTGCGTTTGTCCAAAAAACCCAGCTTGCCACTCAGGGCCGTAGCCAGAGGGGGGTTTGGGGGTTTTAACCCCTCCCGAAATCTTTTCCGGGCAGCGCATAAGCAATACTTACTGTTACTTTCGGCAAAACTACCCCCTTCCCAAATCCCATAACCCCCTCCGAAAAAAAATTCTGGCTACGGCCCTGTTGCCACTACTAGGCCATGGCATGGTCTCACGATAACGCTGATCGAGGGCAGCAACAACAGAAACGATCACTGGCTCGTCAACAAATCTTTTGCTCACTGAAGCCTTGAGACAGTTCGGTTGGCGTGTCGCTCGTAGGTACAAACTGAGATCATTTGAACTGGTGGCTTTGTTTCTGGGAATAAGATCTGACCCCGCATAAGCGTCCCAGTTACATCTTGCTCCGAAAGACAACCCGGGAAAATTTTCCCGTTCCTATGCTCCCAGCCCACAAGGCATTCAACAAAGTGTGCTCAAGCTCGTAAATCATCCGCACAGGCCGGGTTTCTCGTTCCCAGTCCATTCCGGCGCAGTTACAATGATCAACTGTGTCGCTCGCGGGAAGCCAAGCGTATGGCAGCCAAGCCAGAGCTCACAGAAGGACCACGTGATGTGCTCAGTTTCGGGGCCAGGCGGTCCGCTGCCAATTACGGCCGTCACCCAGGGCTCATCATTCTTGGTTAAGACGCGCCATCTGGTGTCGGTTTCCGGAACCCGTTCGGTGGTCCGCAGGACCTCCCGCCGCGGAAGGCGCCGTTCACGAAGCGACAACAAACAAGGCGGGCGAGAGAGCGACATTTTCATTGACCAGCGTCCTCAGCACCCCTGTCCGGCGACCGAAGCCCCCTGCGAAAACGAGCTGGAACTAACAGCATGACAGGGGCGAGCTGCATGATGAGCGGGAAGGGGTGAAGTCGGAAGAAGAGGACAGAAACGGGGTGAGTTGAAATCACCGAGATCGTTGACACTTCTCGGAAGTCCACGCTGCGTGTTCTGAAACCGCGGAACAAACGCGAGGCTCGCGCCTCCGTGAAAACCACAGGAATTTGAAGCCTCTTGGTGAGCTCCGACGCGACGAAACTGCGATAGAACCCACTCCTGTCGCCCCGCAAGTCGGTCCGCCTCCGGGTCTTCCGTCAAAATTTCTCTATGCACCTGCGTCAAGCCGACCTCCCTGCAGATTTCGCCTTTAGCTGAGCTCCGAGGCTGCTTTCTTCGCACAGTGGAGCTTTCTCTTTGGAGGGACGTTCGCGAAATTTGCAAGCATTCGCGGAATATCTCGCCGATCCCATTGACTTGACATCTTCCCGTTAGACAAAGGTCAGCGGTTTTCAGCGCAAGACGTTTAGGAGCTTCGATGAAGCGTGTCTGTAGTCAAAATCGGCGCTTCATAAGGCCATGTTCCGACTACCGACGCAAAAGCCATATCGTGACGTGACCTATGGACGTAAAAAAACGGCGTGTCACGCAGTTCGGTTAGCTGATACTTGAAATGACGTCATTCTTTAAAGATATTACGACAGTTGCGGCAACAGTCTGACACCCGGCCTAACTCCCGTTATAGAAACTACGAATAGGTAAAACGGTACTGACGATGAATGAATTCGCCTTTTATTAACCTTAACAGCTTAGCAACCCTCTGGGAACCTGAACCGGAAATATTGCGCATGTCTATCGCCCTATTTCGAAGGCAGCGCCTGTCCAGTGCTAAAGCTCGCATATATTTTATTTTATCGATTCTCGAGGCTGGTTGCCACTCTTCTTTCAAGAAGCAGCCGCTCGCAGGAAAAGTTATCGGAATTTCACTCAAGGAAGCACGAAACGTGCTCTCACGAGGAATGACGTTTCGATCGCTCCTGCCCAGGAGATTCAGCCCGATGTGAAAGGAATGCTCCACCTTCGTTGGCCAAGGTAACCACGACGTAAATACCGCTGCAGTGCCATAAACAGAACTGAACCGTCTTAACAAAGAAGGAGATAGTGTGCTACAGTCACCAAGCTTGGAGAAAGCCCAGCCTTCTGTCGCAGTACAAAAACCCCTTAGACGTTTATGCACAGAGTCAAACACGAGAATATCAAGAAAGCAGGAAGAAAATGGGTAGAGTGGCCGTAAACAGGGCCATAAAGAAAAAAAAAAGAAAAGAATGGGAGAGGCGGAAGTTAGCGGTGAACGAAGTAAAGGTAAACGGGAGCTGTCATTGAGGAGTCATGATGCGTGACTAACTTGATTTTCGGGAGCCCATCGGCCCGTTTCGGAACCCGTGGTCTCCCAGCACAACAACGTCCTCCCCTGCTCCCCATCCCGGCCCTTTCTTGGCCCCTCCCTGCAGTTCTAAGCGCAGAGACCGAGGCATGAATGTCGCGAAAAGCCGCTCTCTTTTTTTTTTTTTTTTTCTTCTTCTCTTTGTTACCTTCACTTTAGCTATCTGCCATACGGGAGGTGCTGGGAACCAACCTCCTGCCGAGAGAGAGAGAGGAGAAGGCAGGCAGCACGGCTGCCCGTGTGTTGTACTACTCCTTTTGTAAAGCGACAAGAACGCGAAGAAGGGGCTGGTCAAGCAAGAGCGGGCGAGAGCTCGACAAGCACAATGGGAGAATCGCGGAATAAGGGGGGAAAGAAACGAGAAGTGAGGGTCCATCAAGCGCGTGGGCTGCGCTGACTGCCGACCGTCGTCAATGGAACCCGCGGTGCGCCCTGCGGGGAATTATAAAGTCGCCGAACAGCGGGGAGTTGCCGCATGCTTTCCTGCTCGGGTGTGTTTTGCTGTTTGCGAACTTTGTCGCAGCTAACAGGACAAGTTGTATACAGGGCATGGAGAGGCCGATTGACAAAGCGCGTCACACCAAAAATAACACAATAGAAGAGATACCGCTCAGGGCTTTTCATAGGACGTGTAACTAAAACCAATTGCGTGGAGACTTTTACCGTCAGTACCTGTGGTCAAGCCAATGTTGACCGAGATGGAGGATACTAACAGCTATAGTTGCATTAGCAGAGGCAGTGCCTCATCCGATGAGGTATCTCTCTCTCTCTCTCTCTCTCTCTCTCTCTCTCTCTCTCTCTCTCTCTCTCTCTCTCTCTATCAGTCTACAAGGTTCGTGCTTTTCTACATGATAAAAATTCAAGGGTTTTTCAAGGATCGCTGTCACGATTTCCAAGGACCACAATGTCTGTTTAAAATTTAAATGATACCAATACCCTGAAGAAGATAGAGGCTTGAAATCATGATGTCACCCAAAATGGGGGACATTGCTGCAGCCAACATGTAAACAAGGGGTATCGCCTTCAGACATGTTCCCTTATCGAAACGTGGTTGGCTGCAGCGACATTTCCTTCGCCGACTGTTTCTCGCACTGGCGTGTCACAGCTACACGGACAAGCACGTTCAGTGAACGACAATATGCAAACTTTTATTTCCTAAATTAGATAAACCAAGCGACAGATACTCACTCAGTCCGTACGTATAGCGTCATGTTGCTGTTACTGCTATTAAAAAGGGAAATTGAAGAAACTCGAGAATTTCGAACGGTCTAAAAAAAATTCACGATTATCAAGGCTCTGAAAACAAGCTTCTCAGATTCAAGGATTTTCAAGGTTTTCAACGACCCGCATGAGCCCTGCATCAATGTGCAGGCTAATTAAAGGTTCAGTTTCTTTTTATATGCTGAAGCTTTCAGGAACGCTATACTATTCGGGGTCCCATTTATGCTTTGCCCCCTTACCAACCCCCTTAAGCATTCCTGATGACGTCTCCGAGCGCAGCTAAAGCTACGAGGGGTGAGGAAGTTCGGCGCGTTTGACCAGATTTAAACTTAATGACATAACGTGCCAGAAACGCGCGTGATCTACGTATGCTACATGCCGTAGCCAAATGGTTTGGTTTTGGCATTGGAAATCGAGGAATGCTTTGACGTGTCTTAATCCACAGAGGCAGGATGGGAAAGTTTGCATCCTAGGGCGGCTAGATAACGTCACAAGCACATGGCGCGCAGGTTAAGCTAGCGGCATCTATCGTGGCAGAAGTAACTACGCGTCCGCCGCGATGGGCATTCCACCGCGCAGCTGAGGAGTGGATGTAGCAGTTATCATCTCGCCCACCAGGTGCCGCTATCGACTGCTTCCTTCTAAAGCCCCTCGCCGTAGCAGCTACGAAGCTTCGTAGTCCGCGTCAGCTGTCGTTGTGACACTCGTCGCTCGCTCGCCCACCTCCACCGAATTGGGCATTTCGCTTCCTATACTATATTCTTTCCGTACCGTAAACGTCCTCCAATCAAACGAGCTTTGCGTTCCGCCTTCATCACGATTACGGCCGGTATAGTTTCAGTATGCAACAAGTCGTACCGCATAAGAACCAACAAAGCGGCTTCGCTATACGACGAGGTGTGAGTGCTGTTCAGTAATTTTGGGAGCACTGTGCCACTTCGAACGCTGCTTCGAATCATAAACTGTGCCTTGCCCGTAGCTCCCAGCACAAAGCAAGCTTAGGACAGTTTGGAAGCACGCGGAAACCCACCGATGACGCTGCTCTGCTTTCTTCGCACGAGTATTCACCTGTTTCTAAAAAAGAAAACAAAATAATGCTACAAAGCCCCTGCCCAAAAGGACATTTTAGTGTTACGTTTTTTTCGTGGCTATAGGTGACTGCGAGCCCACTAATTATAGAATGGTACAGTAGATTGTCGGACGCAGCATAAATAATGAATTACAGCTCCGTTCATTCGTGTAAGTTTTTGGTTTCGGTGAAGAGAACACCGAGGCAACCGCCACGACAGGAAGGCGCATTTGACGTCAGTGTTCTCGTCGCACCGAAGCCGATGCCGGTCTGGGCGCGCGCGCGCGCCATAACGGACCAACCAGCCGTAGTCGCACGTGACGTCAGTTCCAAAAACTGTGGCATGTTGCACAAGACAGAAAAGCTCACACCAACAGCACCGCGGCCGCCCGGATGTACGTCACGGCAGCCCTGACGTCGGCCGTTTGGGCCGAAGCGCAGATGACGTCATGAGCTTGCTCGATGGCACGTGCGCTGTATGATCGGTGTGCCTTTATGGAAACCCATTCTGTAAAGCTGGCTTTTCTGCAGTGAGTTTTGGCGTAACTACATCGCCATCAGTGAGGAATTTAAACTTTCGTTTTAATACCGTGCCGCAATGGCGCAACCGGCCAGACGTCGTCTTCATAACGCGAGGGACCCAGGTTCGATTTCCACCACGGGGAAGCGTTTACTTTTTTTTTTTTTTTTTTTGGGGGGGGGGGGGGGGTTGGGCGCTTGGTTCTTTTTTTTTTTTTTTGGGACACCATCACGAGCTTGGTGTGCCTCTATAGAAATCCAGTGTGTAACGGTGGCTTTTGTGCAGTGCGTCTTGGCGTAAGCGCATCGCCACCAGCGAGGCGCAGAAAGCTTCGCTTTAAAACGAAAGTAACGTGTTGCGTGAAGGCCGGATCAATAGCTCTAGAGGAAACTTGCTATGAGTATTATAGGGGCGTAATTGAAATTCGGGTATTAATTTAGACCTGCTCTTAAACTGCGCAGCGCCCAGAGAATTTCTGTACTTCATCATTCAGCTTGCGCAGCCCAGAACTGAATCCACTACCTCGTTCGTGCTTTAAAACAGGGCAGTTTAGCCACAACACCACTTTCGTGTGAAACAGGGCAGGCCTTCCACAGTCGCAACACTTTTCGAATAGAAGGTTCTCAGCGACACGTTCATCACGATTCCACTCCCGCGCGAAACCAAAGAGGGCGCCCAGCACTTACTCGCACTCCGCATCGCCATCGATACCACCACGCCAGGCGTCTGTGAAGTCACACAACGGCCGAACCCCGGGGCCTGACCAGAGCGGAGGGAGTCCTACGAGGCCTTTATATATCTTTTCCGGTGGACAGCGATCTTTTGTAGGGGCGAAAAGAGAAATGGCCGTTCTTTAGCGGCACTCAGCGGCCGGGTTCTCGGCTACAAAGGCAGCAGAAGCGTGGCACCGCTGAAGGGGGGGAGGGCCGCCAGAGCCATTCCTTTTCCTCCAGCGGTGGTGCGCCTGACTCGGAGTCGGGGCGCCGCTCGAAAACGCACTGACCCGGGAGTAAATAAACGGGCTCCGGCCGAGGGGGATTAGCGGAGAGCGACGATCCGCTGTCAGAGTGACCGCCGGCCAGTGGACAAAGGACTTCTCGAGGACTCCGCTGCGGAGTATACAGTGCACGGTCTCCGCCGCTGGTCAGGGCACACAGAGCTGACAGAAAAGGAACAGGGAACGGGAAAAGTTTGGAACCGATATGACGGCTAACTCGCTCGGTGAAAAAAATAGAAGGCGCAGAGTGTATCAGTGTATACTTCTGCTACGGCTTCGCCACGGACCTCTCACCTCGTAGTCGGTGCTCGGTGAAAAAGTGAGCGCTTTTGTGTCATTCAGACCTCATTATTGGCCATTCAGGTAGTCGTCGACTAAAGAGCGCTGACATGCAGGAACGAAGGAAGTGACTTGCACACCGTGCGCTACGCACTGGTAGCTTGTAGCCTGGTATGCTGTATAGCGTAATGAAGGATGTGCATGCAGCGCATTGTGTGACCTGTAGAAGGAAGTTGGATCAAGTTACGCTTTGAAGGCAAGCCGCCTCGAGCGACACAAAGCCAGTAAACTGAACAACGAGAACGTCTATGAAACGATTAGACATGGCTTTGGATACGTGTTTTCTTTTTTTCCCCTTCTTTTTATTTTGTGCAGGGTTTGAACGAAACGTTAAAACTGCTGCTGGTAAAAAAAAAAAAAAAAATGAGTGTCATCACTGTACATATGGGTGTCGTCGGTGCTTTTTTTCGTTTACCTGTGGTGAACATCGCCAAAATTTTCTTACAGTACCTGAGAGCAAACTGAATCGGTACATATAGTTGAGTTTCCCGCTAAGCCGTTATTACAGCTTTTTGTATTTGTGATCATTGCCCAGCTTTGAGCAACTAGCATTCAACAGAGGAAAAAGCGAGAAAGGCAGAATTTACTTCATTGAACGCAATGCTGAGTTCAGTTCGTTCAGCCTGACTGAACCGAGTTCAGTCAGTTAGTTCCTCAGTTCAGGTCTTCGTTTGAGCGCCCAGCCGTCTCAGCCCGCTGGATCAACCAAAGGTGGCCTTCGCAACTAGGAACTCCCCGACTGGTCAAGCCAAGGATTAGGAATCGGGTACAGAGTGCGGTTGAGCTAACACTCCCAAACCACGTCATAAAAAGTGCGGAGCACGTTACAGAATCTACAATGAGATCCCTATCGCATTGGCCAGAACAAGTGAAGTTTGATCAGTAGAAGAAACGTGTTGCTCTGGAAGAGACGCCAGGAAGGCATCGTTTAGTGTTCTTTTTATTCTGCTTACGTGATACCCCACCTTTTGTTGGCAAGTTTCAAGACCAGTGTAAATGCCCACAGGTTTCGCATTGCCCAATAAGATCCAACAGATGTAAAACCAGCCCTGCGGGGCCTCTTGCATTTCCCCTCGGTTGCCATCTGCGATGCCGGTGTCGAGTACAAAGTGCCCGGTTCAACGGTCACATCGGCTACTGTGTATCAACTCACGGTTTCATTTCAGGCCTATATTTGCTGCCCTCGCGAACGGAAAACACACGTAGAAGGAGGGCAAGAGAATGTAATCGCGCCATAACAAAATACAGAGGAGAAGGTGTCGACAGTGGATCGTCCTCCATTTGGCAGCACCTCTGGGCGCGCTAAAAGCGCCCCAAATACGACCACACCGCGTACGTGGCGTATAAGTTTCGGGGTGGAGGTTGCCGCCCTCCAACAGATGGTGCAGCGGTGGGAGAGCCAACCCTCTTCCGTCCCCCCTCGCAGCATCGGTGCCCCCTCAAAACCATCTCCCCTTAACCCTCGTTTCAAGGAGCATAACGTGTTGGGGAGCCAAAAAAGAAAAAGAAAACACGGCCCCTTCTCAGCTCACCGTCACGTCTTCTAGTAGACATCCCTCACTTTCCAGGTCCTTGTAAGCCCCCCCTTCCCCTCTCAAGTCCAGGCGCGCCCCCCTCCACTTACTACGGCCTGCGCGAGCCGCCATTTCTCACCTTGCACAGACGAAACATTCCCCAAGGCCACGGCCGGGCAGCTCGCAACAGCAGCAGACAAACTCGAGGCGCACGGAAATTCTTGGAAGGGACAGAGCGCGAAACGCGCCAGACAGCGGCTGGCCCACGCGTGACACCCCCCCTCCCGAGCGCACCCCTCGGGCGAGCACCTCGGAGGCAAGAAAGCCCCCAAACGGTAGTTTGGGGGGCACTACAACCGATCGCGCGCGCTTCGATGGCCCAGCGGCCGAGACACGAACTCGTAAACTACAGTCGAGTTTGTCCACCTCGAAGGATTAAGACTTGGGGAGAAAGTGAGGGCGTGAAAAACAACGTGTCGGCTTTCTGTAGCTTCGCAGGCGGTTCCCCAGCTCGTGCCGCCACTCGCCAGCCATCCCGTGGCACGCACGGTCTTCACACCAGTGCACACCGTCTTGGAAACGCCATGAATAAAAGGATCTCGACGCCTTTAACCTGTTTTTACCCGAAGACGGCGACCTTCTGTGCGTCTACAATGAGCCGGACCCAAGCAGGGAGACCGTTCTCGCCACGAAGCTCGCTCTCGAACTATTTAGACGAGTGCGCCGAGGATTGACGTGAAAGGGGAGCGTTTGTCCTCCGGCTCGAATCCGGTGCGAAGAAAAATCTTCACGCTCCGCTTCCTCGAGTCTGCTCTGGATCCTTTGGATAACTCCCCGGGGCGTCTGAAGCCCCCAACGGTAACGCGTGGGGAGAAAAGGGCCTAAGCGATTGCGATCTACGGCCTTTGATCGTTATCAGAATTGAATTACCCATATCGGTTGTCAGACAGAGGGGATCTAGGCTACTTTCACTATTGCTTTCTCGTAACTTGCATGGGCTACTGTTGGCTGAAAAAAACAAAACAAAAAAAAAAAAACAGAAATTACAATGAGACATTTTACCCTCTCTCTTACACATACACACACGCGCGTGCGCGCACACACACACACGCAAGCACGCACGAGCTGACCGCTTTCGGGTGTCATCTTCTCCACAATTTGCGGGCGGTCAAAGACAAGTTGTGACGGCATGCAGCCTATGACGAACCCAAAAGCTGACCACACCCTTATAGTTACAGATCAAATAAAAGTCAAATAACTCCCGTATCAGAATTGCGCGAGAGCGTACGGAGAACTTTTAATTAAGGCGCATGCCTTAGATGTTTCACCAACACGAAAGGTGACTGTCATCACCGTCCGTCAACGCGAATGGTGCCAGAACGGCCCCCGCTGTAGAAGTAAAACAAGTAAAAACACATTTGGCTTCGTGTGGGATTTGAAACCGGGTCCACAGAGCGGGAGTCACGCGCATCGTCACTGCGCCAACTCGTTTATCCAGCCAAAGGGCGAATAAGAATCGGCCTGGTGCGTGCCGCGTGACAGCCGAACGTGGCGGCACGTGGGCAGAACACGTTCATACGGAATAGAGCGAAGAAGGAAATTCTGAAGATGAGAAAATATCTCAGATGCTGTGGTCTCATATTTTCCCCTGAGAAGTGTGCTGCGATAGCATTCACGCGGCGCGATGTTTCACGTTATACGCTCACCGTAGACGGTACTCCAATACCTTATGTCAAGTCCCACAAGTTTCTCGGTGTCACATTGGACCGCTCAATGTCATGGGCCCCACATATTCGGCGACTGAAGGAGCGGATTCTGTGTTTTGTGCGCATTCTACGTGTACGCTCGGTGGGAATTCGTGGGGCTGCCCTGTATCCTCACTCTTTTGCCTATATAAAGCCCTTTTTGTCGACCTCTTGCGTTACAGCCTGCCGGCCCTATGTCCTTCCCTTCTGTTTTGGACGTTGTCCTTCCGCTCCGCTGGCCATCTGCAAGCCTGGCTTCTTAATCCCTGTAGGCATGACTTGCTCGCTAACACCCTTCTTCGATCTATTACTGAGTCCGCAAATTTCCCCTTGAGGAATGCCTTCTAGACGTAGCGAATAATTTTAGGGCGTTCTGCGATTGGAACCCGAGGTGCCATTTTGACGAATGTCGACGTGCAGAGCGAACAGACAATTAAATGAGTATGTCCTTGGATCACTTTAAGTAACGAAGCAGACACAAGAAAACGAGATAATTTCTTTTAATAAACTTTAAAATTGCCTACTCCATCGGCAGCGGAAAGCGAGCTGAAAGACAAGTTCAGTGGTCGAGTAGTGTACAAAATAAACAAAATGAACTTTCGCGATCCGTATCGCTGGAATTTCGTTGCCGATTGTGCTTCACGCACACTTCATTCGACGGCGCCGTTCGCAAGCCACTAGTCTCAGCCTGTATTGATGATAAAGCACAAAACAGAGAAATACCAAGCAAAACATTCCTCGTAAACATTTATCAGCACTTGCGCCAAAGCCGGCGCAATCATCACATAGGCCGCAAATGTTCCATCAGAATGAAAGAACTGCTACAAAGGCGTCACTATGCGGTGCTTCAGTGACCATCGCAGTAACGCTGCAGGAAGCAAAGAGTTTCATACTAATATATACTAGAGGGAAATCTGTCGCTGCAGTCGCGGGCCGCCGTGGGCGATGCCATTGCTGCCAGCGATGTTCCTTGCCTATTTGGCTTAGATAGCCACATGGCTTCTTTTGGATGCAAAGCACCTGATGCTCGGGGCTGTGTCCCTCCCTCCCTCGTTGTCGTTGTCCGCCGTCCGCACTCTACTGCGCATGCGCGTCTCTTCAGCCCCGTCAGCGTTTAGCCTGACGTCAGCGCAGTCCACGATAAAAAGAAATAGTTAGGCGGCACCCGGTTTCGATTCCACGACTCTATGGCCGCAACGGGAGGTACGTGGCGCTTGTGCTACGGGAGCATGTGCTACGAACGCGCCTTATGTCCTTCACTCATTCAAACTACGTCAAGAAGCTTCTGATACAACGAAGGCACGCGAAGCTGAACGTCAACGGAAACGACGAATTGGAAACTACTGGAAACTTCAGTCGACCCCATGGCTGCTTCGCATACTACTCAGGGTTCCCCTACGGGGATGGTGTAATTTTTTTTGTCTCGAAGCCAAAAATAAACAAAAAAGGGTAACATTTTTTCTTGTTCATCGTGCATGAAGCTTCTACATAATTATTGACAAATTCACCCTTCTGGAGGTTTAATTTTATAATAACAAAACAAATTTGATGAACCTTCTAGAGTAATATTGTTGCTTTTTGCAGCCAGAGCCAACTTTTCAGCCTGTTCACGAGCCATGCCAAGGACAAGTGGAACGTGCCTTCCCGGTACATGACGGAACGCTCGCCGAAGCGCAGCTCCCGTAGACAGTGGCGAAAGATTTATATGAAACTCTATGGCAGGAAGCGACAAGATCAGCGTGCCTGCGAGTAAAAAAGGACACGCATGCGCGTCGCGCCGGTCTCGACAACAGGCGCCAGGCCTCCAGAGTGCGCATCGGTGGGTTTTGCCACGCGCTAGCGTGGTCCGGAATATTAAGTCCCCGCCTGTACATACATACATACATTTTCCTGTGAAATTATCTTCCCAGCAATCCATTTGTGTAGGGTTTTAAAGGCTCTGTGTATGACACTCCACAGGGATATCCGGGGTCTTATGATATTTAGTGAAAGGCGCTCGGCCCATCATAATTTGGCTTCCGACTCCTCGATGTCGCCCCTAAAGGTATCTACCCAGCAACGCTTCGTGTGTAGCAATGAAGCCAACTTTAAAGAAACTCGGTATGCATAGCAGTGGAAACACGGTCGGAGCTGCCGGGGATCGAACTGTCGACCTCGCGCGCAGCACGACACCGATGCGGCGGGTCCCACAAAGAGAACACCATCGACCTGTCCCTCAACCCGCATTAAGACGGAAAACGAATAACCCGCGACGACGGGCGACATCACATGCCGGGCCGGCCAATGTACAAAAGGGGGAATCAATAAAGCGCGCGCTCACGAAACAGAAACACGAAATCGACGACAGGAAACCCAAATGAGATTAGAAAGAAGAAAACTACGAGCAACAATCTCTCGCGGAGGCTCGGCCCGCTTTTCGAACAACGGGGAGAGTGCACCGCCATAAAGACTAGTAGCCTCCTCGACAGTGCGAGGCCCCCGCCATAGACGGCGGGACCAAGCGCCTCTTCGCCGCTATATAAGGGCGCGCGTTCGCAGCGAGGTATATAGTCATTGTGCCTCCTAATGCATGCGAGGACATATTGTGTCCGACAGTTGTTTGTGCCGCTCTTTTTCTTGCTCCCGTTTTTCGCTCTCCCTTTTTGGTTCTCTCCGTCTCGGGCCGCCTTTTCAACTCCCGAGTCCCGCGCGGCCATTGTCAGTTTCTTTCAGGAACCACGCGGTTGCACGAGTTCGATCAGTCCTGACCTTCCACGCATGACTCAGTGTGGGCCCCTGGCCTACACTCGCCTCCTCTTTGATCGTGCTCTTTTTTCTCCCGCGTTCTTCGAATCCATTTAGGCGTTTTCGAAGTGAAGACGCAGTGAGGCAGTACCGATAGGCTCCCCGCATAAAACGTCTCGGTATGAATGAAAGTTTAGCGGTGCATATCAATTTTTCTTGCACGCCCGCAGCGTGCAGGTTCAGCGTTCCTTGAAAGCATACGCTGAAAAAAAGAAGGAACGATAAAAAACAGCAGTACGGATAACAAACCTGTTTACAACATCCAGATGCAATTCCGCAACGGAAAGCCCGGGGACAGGACGCACTTCCTTGCATTACGTGCAATCACAGTTCGACCGTCCGGGTCCATCGACTGTATATACACATGAATAAACTACCAAAACGTTTTTGGACGTACAGTCAATAATACACTTTTCTTCTCGTTCTATTCAATGACTCTTGTTGCCTGTACTGATTTGCTTGCATCGGCAGAAGATGATGTGGTTTTCTGTTTCTTGCTTTTTTTTTTTTTTTTACCGAACGCTCCGATTCCCGACTCGGCGGCATCGAGATGATAATGATTAAAAATGTTCCCTTTGTACTGGAGGGGTTCTTCATTTTAATGTTTCAATTCTAGGTCTTCTCTGAGCGCAGAGCCTCAATCAACTGTGTGCTTTTTTTTTTTTTCGCGCCGGTTGCATATATCTGAGATACATCACAATACGCCCTACAGTTAAACGGCCTCAGCATACACAAGTCTTAAATCGTTTCTTGTGGTTACTATAGCAACTAATAACACTTGCCTACGCGTGCAGGCGTAGGCCCGTGTTCTCAGTCATCCCGCCACACCTCAGAGCTTCTGTTTAGGCCTGTTTAGGCATATAACCATGCATTTTAAAGGGACCCTGCAACACTTTCTTCAACTTCTTTCAAAATATTAAATGCTTGCAGAACGTAGTCAACCAACACATCCAGTACTTAGATTATGGGGTCGCAAAGTCCCTCCGCCAAAAATTACGACTCTATGCCCATCAGGCAACTTAGAAACTTGGGCACACCTCTTTACGCTCTGAGCTTACCTTTCCCCTTATTTGTCTGTTTTCTTCCTTCGCTACACCCGCGCGCAGAATCACTCAGGCGGAGCAATGGGAGATTGTGTCGCTCAGCTCCGACCCAGCAGATAAAAGCTGGGCCATCCACCTGGCCGAGGACGCTGCTACAGCCCAAGGGCTCTTCCTCTCCCAATAAAGCTCTCTCTCTCTCTCTCTCTCTCTCTCTCTCTCTCTCTCTCTCTCTCTCTCTCTCTCTCTCTCTCTCTCTCTCTCTCTCTCTCCCCGTTGTTCCCCCTTTCCCATGTGTAGGATAGCATACTAGGCCATGGCGTTAACCATAGCCTGGCCATAGCCTGGTTTGTTTAGTTTTTTCTCCTTCTGTCCTTGCTCCAAAGATTTCTCTCTTTTCCGGTCTTGGCGTTCTTTGACAGCTGGAATTACGTCATTAGAGAGATGTAGCGGCTATTTGCCAGCTTTCCTTCAGTTGCAGCCATGAAGGCATTCGGTAGCCACTTTAAACAGAAAGCCACAAAAGCAAAGCAGAAATGGAAGGCGCATCTGCTGCGACGATCAAATCACGCAGTGCCGCTCCTTGCTGGCTCGAAGGAAAGAGTGAAATCGCTCATCGAAGCGCTGCAGAGTCCCTTTAAGGCGAGTCTCACATGCCTCACCAAACCCGAAAAGTGACCGTCGTCGTCCACGCGAATGGTACCAACGAGGCCGCCGCTGAATAAAGCACATTCGAGGTCGTGCGAGATTTGAACCTGCGTGTGCAGAGTGGGAGCCGGGTGTGTGTCCACTACGCTAGCTTGGCAACCTGCCAGGGGGGCGAACAAGCGTCAGCCTGATGCATGCCGCGCGACACTGGTGAACGTGACGGCACGTGAATAGAACAAAAGAGCTTCGACTGTGGGACCGTGCGTCGTGCGCGGAACGAACCAATGGAGAACGCGGGTACCTGTTGCGATGAAAAAATTGTATGAAATCCAAGGTTTGACGAAAACTCGTCTGGTCGGGTGAAAGATACACAGTTGAAGAAAGTGGTTATCGCCGACCAAAGGCTTAGCTAAAAAGGCTAAAAAGATGTTTCGGCTGAAAAAATTGTATGGAGCGCCGGCGTTCCACAGAGAACTTCTGTTGCAGCCAGCGCCACCTAAAAGCGTTTTTTTTTTATTTAACTAATTAACCATATTTTATGTAACCATTTTATTTAACAATTTAACCATTACCGGTCTTTATTGACCCATAGTTAACAATAATTTAAAGTGTTTTATAAATTCTTATGCCACAAAATGGAGAAATGAAACTATTTAAGGCAACAATTACGCACGAATTTCACAAACAAAACTTGTGAAGTCATAGCAGCGGCCGTAAGGGGCGCTGCTTACAACAGGAGCTCACACAGATGAAATTTTCGCTTCTCTTTTCTAGAACGCCTAACCGTATGAACTGAGCTTCCGGGTGAATTGCGGCCAGCCTGCCTATCAGGGCGATTCACGACAAACGACGACGAAACGAAAGCGGGAAAAGAGACGCAAACTATCGTCTTCGAACCACGTAAGTAGACTTTAGCGTCGGCTGCAATATCTCTATCAGAGTCGACAGGGCGAGCGCCATCTGGTAACGTTAAACAGGCGCACCACCGACCTCGGAGGCACCGCGGCGCTGTGGGCGAACTTTTGCTCATATACGGCGAATGACAACTGATGCTATGAGAAGTGCTCAGAGCAGTTCAAAGGGGCTAATTCAACGACAAGACTAACCGCAGAGTTACCGGCATTTTGAGGAAACTATATGAGATCTGCTATTAATCTCATCATCAGTGTCACACTGTGTCCTGTACAGCCCTTGCAGTCTGATAGCACTGTTTGGTAGCGCTACCTCTACGCTACCTCGGGCGCTACGCTACCGGGCACTACGCTACCGGGCACTACGCTACCTCGGGCAGTCTTCGCGGGGTGACCAGTTTTGACCTTCAGAGCTAGAGGTCAAGCCACACCCCCTTCAGCAAGCGCCCGGCACGGAGCAGCGGCCCAAAGGCGGGGGGAGAGAGGCGGCTGGGAAGAGATAGGCGAGGAGAGAACGGAGACGTGCGCGGGACCCGTGTCGCCACCTGGCGGAAGAAGGAGAGAAGGCCGCCGCCGCCGCAGCGATAAGCGCGCGCTCCGAAGGAAGGCCCACGTGCGGCGCAGAGCCGTGTGCGATGGAGGAAGACGAACATCCAGCTGGGGTCGCTCGTACAGCGGCGATGGTGTTGCCTGGTACCCGCGAGTGAGCCGGGGCCCGCACCGACTACCATGACCGAGAAATGTCAATCTGGGCCGAGCACGAGCCGGAAGAGCTACCGCACCCGGTTACCAGCTTTCGGGACAATAGAGAGTTTTAGCAGTCCGTCCGTTCCGTCCGGTACGTAGTTAGCGTGTTGACCGGGACCCGTCTGGGCACTCGGGCATTCGTCACGGTAGGGGGATTAGTTCCGCTGGCCTGCCTTCGCCATGTTTGCGCCCCCTCGCCCTTCCTCCTCGCCCTTCCGCGCGCGCAGGCGCAGACCGGTCCAGGTTAACCCGGTAACAACGTAACGAACGGAACGGACGGACTGCTAAAACTCTCTATAACCCGGATGTACCGTGAGGAGAAGTGCAGACTGCCGGAACCGCTTCCCAAACTGACTAGGCAACAACAGACGATCCTGCGTCGAGCGCAGGCGGGATCGCTTGCGCATCCCGTACTGATGAACCGCATGTACCCGCGGAACACGATACGCTCTGTCCGTTTTGCAAAAGAGAGAAGGGCACCCTGCCGCACATCTTGGCAGACTGCACAGAACTCAAAACCCCCCCTCCTTCCCTTCCCCACAACACCCGCAATCCCAAACCCCTTGAGCGATGGGAGACCTTTTTGTCCCGCCCTGCCGACTCAACTCACACTGACAGACAGGGGCCAGGAGCTGCTGGGAACATATGGGTCCCGTAACTAGGGAACCACCCCGTCTGGTGTAGCGTGCACAAGGAGGATACAACCTCTTTGAGCGTGCACCACCGATTTCGTTTTAGGCTCAGTAAAAGTTGATTCCTCCTCCTCGTACAGCGGCGAGGCTTGAACAACGCCGTGAAACGAAAAAAAGATGATGAATAAACAGTGTATTCATTGCAAACATGTCTGTATGTCATTGCGAAACCGCACGTCGGCCACACCTCGACAATGGGCCTAGCCAGTGCAGTGAAGCTTTCGCTATTAACTAGGGTGAACCAAAGCTACGCCCCACCAATTTTTTATTACAGCGCCAATGTCTTGCAATGCCGAAGGCGATTGCGATGACAAAGATGTCAATTTAAATCTGCGTCGTTAATCGGCGTTCACATATCAAGAAAAAGCGCGGAGTTAAAGGGAGAAAGTGCGCCATGATAATATCAACGACAGGAGTGCGGGGAGTGCTACAAGATGGATCGATTTACATCAACTGTTCTGTCCTAATGTGCTGTGGCACGTCTTTTTCACGTGTCGTCAACCTTTATTTAGAGCTGCCAACGTCTATTTACAGTCAGCGTTTTACTTACTTCATTTTTTTGTTTTGCGACTTGGAGTGAAATTACTTATCCTACCTTGTTACATGAACGATATTAGGCAGTTTAGAGGGTATCTCGTAATAACAGTAGAGTGCAACGCAATTCATTGCACACTGCTTCATTTGTACCTGTGAGATTTGTAAATGGCAACCTGAGAGTAGCTGCAAATACTTCGCACCTTCGGAAGGACACCATAAGACCCCTAAAATTTGTTTTATATTTCCGTAAAGGACGGCTGTATATTAATTTTTTTTAAATATAGCAGTAACAAAAATAAAGAAACAAAAAATTGTCGGGACTACGTCACTCCTGCAGCTATTGGCCCCGAGGACATACCGTGGCGCCACATACGAATGACGTCACTTGCTGGACGCAGGGCCGGGTTGTCGTCTGCTACAACCCATTTCCTGTACGTATGCGGCCGCATGTTTTTGTGTGTGTGTGTGTCTGTGGCCAACGTACCCCCCCCCCCCCCACCAGCTCCTTGCGGATTTGATGCAAATCACCCAAAAAAGTTGTCTGCGACCCGAATAATCCGGGCGAGCAATCAGCGACTCGCTTTTTCCCGGCAACACCGCCGCGTCCCACAGCTCGTACGCAGCCAGCTAACGCCAAGGACGATGCAACTGATGCCGAGAAAAGTACACTGTAAATTCATTATGAAATACTTGCGACGTGACATGTACGAGACTGTGTGTGCAAGGAAACACCTTGTAACAGCGACGGAAGCGCGTCGGTCACTTGTGATCTCACTGCGCCTACTGCTCGCCTTGCCTGGTAAATGAATGACTACGTGAGAACGGTGATCGGATTGCTTCGCCGCGTATGCTTAAAAGTACTGCTATGATGCGGAGTTTGGCTTAAGCAGTGCCTATTACCCCTTAGTTATTCCCGGATTTGATTAACGATCACTGCCGTAGCCTGTACTCTGCACGGCTGATATGTTTACTTTTCGCGACAACTTGTCCGCAATGTATAAATGGTATACGAACGCGAGTTTTCAACGCCTGCGAGCGGGTTTGGACATGGCTATATTTAGTTTGTCATTAGTACTTCGGCGTGGGAATGTATAATTGTAACGTGGGCTCTTTTTTGTTTACAGTGAGCCTGCCTTCCTCTAGCATCAATGAAACTAACGATTGCTCACAGAAAGCGAGGCTGTGTACGAGGCGAAACACGTCGTTAATAAATTAGGGTAATTGGGAGTTTTAAAATAGGAGAACCGAGCGTTGGGGGCCTCCCAAAGTGATGGGGGAACCTAAACGCAACACGCGCGCGCGCGACGAAAGGGTCTTCTCGAACCGCTCGCCGCCGGCTTCGGATGCACGTATCGAATGTTGGGAACTTCAGGCTTAACGTCGCGGCAGATATTTCTTCGCCGCTATCGTTACAGTTGCGAATGAGAGTCCCTAATACAACTTTTCACTTCACTGTCCCCCTCTTTCTTGTATGTGTAACGTTGTATGCGCGTCCGTTTAAGCGATCGATGATCAAGAACCTGCCATGGCGTCGGCCGATGCTTGCGCGCAGGCACATACATATCCTTCGGCCGCT